>NC_053023.1:539519592-539787268 GCF_003073215.2 Triticum urartu
GATCACAAACTATTCAACACTTCCTCAGCATGATGCTCGAAGAGATGTTCAAATTGTTCTTCGGACCCCAAATAAAGTGTCCGGACACCACCGAGGGTGCGGGTCTGAGCTGTATCCTCCCTCATACCCAAGTAAGTAATCCCATGGCCGAACACGCTGTCCTTTTATTTATCATGACATCATTCTGAAAAGTCGCTCTTTGACCAGGACTGGATAACAAAGGCGAAGATGATCAGGTGTTCAGCCCCCCTTCCCGAAGGCTTGGCCAATCCAGTACTAGACAGAATGCTCGAGCCGGCGCCTTATCAGGGGCCCTCAAAGGAAGATAAAGGGGGGGAATAAAGAGGCCAAAAGCGGGCCTCACTCACTACTCGTCCAAACCGGGGGAATTAGCGCCTCCGCGAAGGAGTATAACCAGGGAGAAGAATCTGACATTCCCTCTCCCCGAGGAAGGAAGAGGACCACCTCTGAAGATCTGGAAACAAAGGTTTCCAAACGAGGGAAGAAATCTTCGCCAGAGGGTCCTGCCTTGGAGGGTACTCTTGCCGCACAATGTCCGCAAGGGGATCAGCCCTCTACCGAGCTGTAAGTAATCAAAAAGTACTTAATAGTGAAAATATCCTACCTTACTTCCAAAGACAATAACCAAAGCTTATATCTTGTAGTTCGGATCGTAGCCCTTCTCGACATAGTTCGTCTTCGGGGGATCTTCTTCTGGAGATGATTGAGAGCGAAACACCTCCCCCTACCACCCTGCCTCATGAGGCGGGCGACCCTAAAGTGTCGTCACGGAGGGTTTCTCCTGATCCGCCAAGGCCAGAGGGTAATCCTTTGGCCACCCGGAGTCCTCAGTATTCGAATCCTAAAGAGAGCAACAGAAAGAGTCCGGAACCGTACAGTGTGTGGTCGGACGCACTGAAGGATCTTCTGGAGCAAGCGGCCATCTCATAAGCGCATCGTACACTAATGGGTACGGTAATTAAAAGGATTTCATCCACTGAAAGCGGATTGCATGAAGCTTTTATGAGTCTGCTGAAAGGCTTTGAGGTACATGAAATAGTGTATGTTTTTGATAGTACCGCACACGTTAGGTGTGCCCTATGCAAATAGTAGCCCCTGAGACTCTGGTTGCCGTTGGAAACGGCGGCAAACAGAGGATCATAGTCCCAGGTAATAACCAGACCGCCTTTATGTGCAGGTGGTTGAACGTCCGGTTGCTAGCCGGACTGATGGGTTTGCCGAGCTAAAGCGGCAACTTGATGCGGCAGATGCCGACATCGTGCTTGTCAACAAGCGGCTTGACGAGGCACAGGGTAAGTGACTTCTCTGGTGATCAACACATAGTAAGAGGAGCATGATGCTGGTATCTTTAATATGTTGTGACTGCAGATGGAGCTGCCACCATGGAGACCCTTCGGGCGGAGCTTGCCCGGGCCAAGGAACAAGCAAGGAATAGCGATGCGGCCGCTCTAAAGGCGGTCGAAGAGCTGAGGGCCGAACAGGCCGCGCATTGCCAGAGCAAGGAAAGAATAGCCAAGATGGCCATTGAGTTGAAAGATGCTGCTGACCGTTATCAGCTTCTTGAAAAAGAAATTTGAGCGACGGCGACAGACCTGGAGAAGGCCATGGTAGCAGCCAAGGAAGCCCGCTCCAAAATCAGAGCGACGAAGGAGGAGCTGCGTCAAGCTGCGGATATTGTGGCTGGGAAGCCATTCTTGTTGCGGACAAATTCGGAGATCCAAAGTATGCTCCTCTTGATCAACTATGGAGTTCTGCAGACGCCTACGTGGATTTGGTAGCAAGTGCTGCTGATGCGGCCGAGTACTTCAAGGATCAAAAAGATCGAGAAGTGGAAAAGCTGTTCTAGTCACAGTTCCATGCTCCGGTGCGTCCACTGCTGTTGAATGAGCGAATAGCCGAGTGGGTCGAGCTCCATAGGTTGTCCGGACTTGCCATAAGGTCTGTCATGGATCATCTGTGGCCGGGAGGGCCAAGGCCGAATAGTTACTTTAGTTTAGTGCAACAATTCCTTGGTGTTGTGCCGCACATCAATGCTATGAAGAGGTCGACGTGCATAGAGGGTGCACGGATGGCCTTTGCCCGTGTCAAGACATACTGGGCAGAGATGGAGGCCACCACTGTTGCAACACAGGGTTCGGCCGTGGGCCGAGTGGCTGCCGAGCACTACTTTGAAGAAGTCCTTGAAGGCGCTCGTTCGATAGAGGCTCAGTGCTCGAAGAATATTATGTTCTAGTGACATGTACTCCCATTGTAAAAACATTGAGTTATCAAGGCTGTGTTTATACTTTTTCCTGAAAGTATTATGATGCCTCCTGTGCGGCCGTTTATGTATATATGTATATAACCTGAAAGTTTGCAGTCGTCGGCTTCTGCCTCCACGCATATAATGCGGGGGTGTTCGCAAAAAACGCGTATTCGCACTTGATCCAACGTCTTGGCCCATGAAGGAGGTGGTAGCGCAGCGAACGAGGCAATCGGACTATATTGCTTTAACACTTTCACTTAGCCATAGGAGTTTGACGGTGGGGCTACTATATAGCCCCTGGTACTTCTGCGCTTGTCCGAATACGGGGTGCATACGTACATGACCGGGAAACGGCCCTTCGTTAATGCGGAGGAACCCCGAAGATTCCGCTGAGTCATCGACTGGTTGACCAGTCTCGCGCTTTATCATGACAGTCAGTTTTCGACTTTCTCTACTGAGGTGCTCATCCGGATGAACCAGGGCACAATCGCAGTAGTTCTCCCAGTGCTACCTTAGCCGATATAGCGGAACGTAAGGTACCAAAACATGGGAGCCGGGCAAACCCAACATTTGACCAAAGACATGATTCGGAGCTGATGCATATAAGGCCAAACTCGCGACGCCGAACACTCCCTAAGGTATTCGGTCTTTATAACATATGCCGGGTTGAACAATGTCGTTAATAATAAACCCCGAGTGTCCAGGTACGTGCAATATCCCTGACGTGGCCACATGCCAATAACGTAAGCATCCTTCTCGGTTGTATTGAGTATCCGAAGGATGTGAACAACAAGAGACAGTAAAAAAAGGTTTACACAGGGTCTTAATCTGAAAAGAAACCTTGAAGCGGGTCCCTCCTGCACGTCTGCGCCCGTATCTCCGTTGTGCCATGTCCTGGACGGGTGTAGCACGGTTGTCATCTGTAAAAGAGAAGAACGTAGGTGAAAGTTGCCGTGCCAGAAAATTGGTTATTATCAATAAATCATTAAAATTCAAGATAATTCAATTTGAGCCAGACTAGCCCTGATTACGTGCGGGAAGCCCCTGGTACCGTTTATGAGGGTTTGACCATCAAACCAATCTCATGTATATGTAGTGGTGCACCGGACTCGTCTAACCATGTCTGTGGTCTTGACGACCTGTCATTTTTTCTGGTTGGTGAGGCCGTCTAGTGCTCGGCTGTTAAAGCCGCCGCACATTCTTCCGCGCGTAGAGAATGCTCAGTATTTCCGCTAACTGTGATGGTGCCACGTGGACCAGGCATCTTAAGCTTGAGAGAAGCGTAATGCGGCATTGCATTAAAACGAGAGAAAGCCGTTCTTCCGAGTAGTGCTTGATAGCCACTTCGGAATGGAGCGGTGTAGAAAGTTAACCTTTCGCTTCGGAAGTTGTCGGGAGAACCGAATACAACCTTTAGTAATAGAGAGCCCGTACAGCGGGCCTCTAGGCCTGGTATTACTCCCTTGAAGGTAGTATTACTGTGGCTTATTTTTGTCGGGTCTATCCCCATTTTGTGGACTGTGTCCTGATATATCAGATTTAGACCACTGCCGCCATCCATAAGGACTCATGTGAGATGGTATCCGTTTATTATTGGGTCTAACACCAAGGCAGCCAATCCTTCGTGCCGGATGCTTGTCGCGTGATCCCTGCGATCAAAAGTGATCGGGCAGGCCAACCAGGGGTTGAACCTAGGGGTGACGGGCTCTATGGCGCGTGTGTCTCAGAGTGCATGTTTGCTTCTCCTCTTCGTCACATGGATCATGTTTACTGTTTTAACCTCTGGTGGGAATTTTTTCTGTCCTCCAGTGCTTTGCTGGCGAGGTTCGTCCTCGTCTTCGCTTGGTGTCTCCCCCCTTGTGTTCGGCGTTTAGCGTACTGACCTGCTTGAAGACCCAACATTCTCTATGGGTGTGATTTGCAGGTTTATCAGGGGTGCCATGAATCTGACATAGTTTGTCAAGAATCCTGTTTAGGCCAGACGGTCCATCTTTGCTGCCTTTGAAAGGCTTTTTCCGTTGACCTGGTCGAGAGCCCCTGAATCCGGCGTTTACCGCCATATTATCTGGGCTATCTTCTTTATTTCGATGCTTGTTTTTATTGCGTCGTGGTTTTCCATTGCCATCCCTGACTTCGGATGTGCTTGGGTCGCTGGTGCTACTGCGGGCTAACCAGCTATCTTCGCCCATGCAAAAGTGGATCATGAGGCTTGTCAGGGCTGCCACTGTTCTCGGTTTTTTTTTGGCCGAGGTGTCTAGCGAGCCATTCGTCTCAGACTAAGGCTTCGGCGTTCGGACAGTCGACGATTTGGTTCTTCTTAGTGAGAAACATGTTCCAAAGCTTTCGGGCGGACTCTCCGGGCTGTTGAATTATACGACTTATATTGTCTGCATCCGGAGGTCGGACATAGGTCCCTTGAAAATTAGCCCGAAAAGCGTCCTCGAGCTCCTCCCAACTTCCAATTGAGTTTTCGGGGAGGCTTTTCAGCCAGTGCCAAGCTGGTCCTTTAAGCTTGAGGGGAAAGTATTTGATGGCATGGAGATCGTCTCCGCGAGCCATATGGATATAGAGGATAAAGTCCTCAATCCAGACCCAGGGTCTGTGGTCCCATCGTATGCCTCTATGTTCACTTGTTTGAATCCTTCTAGGAATTGGTGGTCTAGCACCTCATTGGTGAAACATAGGGGGTGTGAGGCACCCCTGTATTTGGATGTACCATGGCGTTCGGACGGTTGTAGTATTCGGTTTTGATTTTGTGCCGGAGCGCGCTTCCTAGATCCATAGATGGATCTGGTCATACCGGATTTTTGGCGCAAGTCCTCACGTAGATCGTGTGTTGACTTATGTGCGACCTTGTTAGCCGCTCTATCGCGGTCACAAGGTGGTTGATCCGGCCGGTTGGCCGTTTCATTTTTCGGCTGTGTGGGGTCTAAGGCCTCATCGTCGAATTCAGGTAATAGCTTGCGCTTTGGGTACTCTTTGTGTGGTAACTTCCACCATACTTTTCTTCGTTGTCGAGCACTTTGTTCCACCTGCTGTTGAGCATATTTTGTGTGGCCTTAAGCCTTTGCTTCTGCTTCTTCAGACTCCTCGTTGTGGCAATAAGCCTTCTGCGGAGGTTCTCTTGCTCCAAGTGCGTTTCCGGGATGATGTGTGCATCTTCGTCCGGACTGTTTTCCTCCCTAGAGGGGGTTTGATGAGGTTTATCCTCGGCGTCGCCGTGTTCGGACGTCGGATCCGTACTATGTTCGTCGTTTGCAGCTTCATCGTGCTCTGCCGCCGGGGCAATGTGGTCGTCGTTTCCTCTGGAGTCGACTGGAGTGTTATTTTCTCTTGCGCTGTTATCGCTGTTTTTGCTATGGCGGGACTTAGGGCTGCGCCGTTGATGTCGGCGCTTGGGTTACTTCTTGGAGGGGCCATCCTCCGTTGTCTCTTTGCCATTGCCTTCTTTGGGTGTATCCATCATGTATATGTCATGTGATGAAGTGGCTGTCCGGCGCCTTGTGGACACTGGTTCCTGTTCGTCTCCTGCATCTTCGCCCATGCCGTCGATGTCTTTGGAGTCGAAGTCGAGCATGTCGGTTAAGTCGTCGACAGTGGCTACTAAGTGGGTGGTGGGTGGGCAGTGAATTTCTTCGTTGTCCGCATCCCATTCTAGCCGGACATAGTTCAGCCAAGGTTCTCCTGACAAGGAGAGATACCTTAATGAATTTAGCACATCGCCGAAAGGCGAGTGCTAAAAGATATCCGCGGAGGTGAACTCCATGATCGGCGCCTAGTCGGATTCGATAGGCACAGATGCAGGCGGCTCGGAGTCCATGGCCGGAGACGAATCCAGTGGTTCGGCGACATGGCTCTCGTAAGGGGTGAAGTCAGTATCCGACTCCATCGCCACTGAGAGTGCGGCCTCCATAGCGGGGTCTATCCCTCCGTCCTTGGACGACGCAATTTACTCCGGATTAAAGGCCGGAGTAGTTGCAGATGCGATCTCCCGAACACTATCCGACGGCAGAGTTACGTCATGCTTGTCGTGATTGTGCGGCGCACCTGACATGGGCTCGAATCCGTCGAAGATCAAGTCTCCGCGGATGTCGGGAGTGTAGTTTAAGTTTCTGAACCTGACCTGATGGCCAGGGGCGTAGCTCTCGATCTGCTCCAGATGGCCAAGCGAATTGGCCCGCAGTGCGAAGCCGCCGAATACAAAGATCTGTCCGGGGAGGAAAACCTCACCCTAGACCGCATCGTTACCGATGATCGAAGGAGCCTTCAAGCCTTACGGTGACGGCACAGTGGAACTCTCAATGAAAGCACCAATGTCGGTGTCAAAACCGGCGGATCTCGGGTAGGGGGTCCCGAACTGTGCGTCTAAGGCGGATGGTAACAGGAGGCAGGGGACACGATGTTTACCTAGGTTCGGGCCCTCTTGAAGGAGGTAATACCCTACGTCCTGCTTGATTTTTCTTGATGATATGAGTATTACAAGAGTTGATCTACCACGAGATCGTAGAGGCTAAACCCTAGAAGCTAGCCTATGGTATGATTGTATGTTGTCCTACAGACTAAACCCTCTGGTTTATATAGACACTGGAGGGGGCTAGGGTTACACAGAGTCGGTTACAAGGGAGGAGATCTACATATCCATATTGCCAAGCTTGCCTTCTACGCCAGGGAAAGTCCCATCCAGACACGGGATGAAGTCTTCAATCTTGTATCTTTATAGTCCAGCCAAAGGATATAGTCCAGCTATTCGTAGACCCCCTAATCCAAGACTCCCTCAGGGAGCATCATGAAATTGGTGATGGAGGATGGTTGATGATGACGATGGCGATGGATTCCCCTCTCCGGAGCCCCGAACAGACTCCAGATCAGCCCTCCCGAGAGAGTTTAGGGCTTGGCGGCGGCTCCGTATCATAAAACGCGATGAATCCTTCTCTTTGGTTTTTTTTCTCCCCGAACACGAATATATGGAGTTGGAGTTGAGGTCGGTGGAGCTCCAGGGGGCCCACGAGGCAGGGGGCACGCCTAGGGAGGTAGGGCGCACCCCCCACCCTCGTGGAAAGGTGGAGGCCCCCCTGACGTGGATCTTCCTTCCAGTATTTTTTATATATTCCAAAATAATTCTCCGTTGATTTTTAGGTCATTCTGAGAACTTTTATTTTTGCACAAAAATAACACCATGGCAATTCTGCTGAAAACAACGTCAGTCCGGGTTAGTTCCATTCAAATCATGCAAGTTAGAGTCCAAAACAAGGGCAAAGGTGTTTGGAAAAGTAGATACGACGGAGACGTATCAGTTGTCATGTGTTTTTATGGTTGGATGCATGAAATCTTAGTGCAAAAGAACATCACTTTAGGCCTCATTCGGTTTGGAGGATTTTTATAGGAAAAACATGGGAACAAGGATTCCAGAGGAAAATTTCCTATATATGCATTCGGTTTGTAGGAAATGCGTAAAGGAACTTCGTAGGAATACTATTCATTTCATATGCTTTTGGAGGAAACTACACATCCACTCAAAGCTCATTTTGCGCGTAGGAACGAGGCAAGTCAATTCCTTAGGATGGCAAGTGCCATCCTATCAAATTCCTATACTACTCCAAATTCATATGTTTAGATTTCCTCCAAACTGAATGAGCCCTTATATTGCCACTTGTGATATGGACATTTATTATGCAGTCTGTCGCTTTTATTTCTTCCACATCACAAGATTGTATAAAGCTTATTTTCTCCACATTAATAAATCATACATGTTTAGAGAGCAATTTTTATTGCTTGCAACAATGACAACTTACTTGAAGGATTTTACTCAATCCATAGGTAGATATAGTGGGCTCTCATGGCAAAACTGGGTTTAAGGATATTCGGAAGCACACGTAGTATCTTTACTTGGTGAAAAGAATTTGGCTAGCATGAGGGGGAAAGGCAAGCTCAACATGTTAGATGATCCAAGACAATATAACGTTTCAGATATAGGAAAACATAACCCATTAAGTTGTCTTCCTTGTCCAACATCAACCTTTTAGCATGTCATATTTTAATGAGTGCTCAAAATTTGCAAAAGATGTCCAAGATAGTATATTTATATGTGAAATCTCTCTTCCTTCAATATTCTTTCATGAATTGTTCAAGTGACCAATTCTGCGTTTGCTAACTTCCAATAAGTTTACTACCTATACTTATTATGTGTGAAGTCATTACTCCCCATGTTGTAAACATATGAAACGTATATAAATTCAGATTTATGATATTCAATTCATTCAACCATTTACTCGTAGGATATACATGAAGCACGTGAGTAAATGACAAACTACTCCAAAAAGATATAAGTGAAGAATACTGAGTAGTCAAATAATTAAATAGCCATGGGAGGATTCATTTTCATTCAAGATTTCAGATACAATGATTTTATTCAAACAACAAGTAAAATTGAAAATACGCTCCAAGCAAAACACATATCATGTGATGAATAAAAATATAGCTCCGAGCAAGGTATACCGATAGTTTTGATGACGAAAGAGGGGATGCCTTCCGGGGCATCCCCAAGCTTAGGCGCTTGATTCTTCCTTGAATATTACCTTGGGGTGACTTGGGCATCCCCAATCTTAGAGTCTTTCCACTCCTTATTCTTCTCATATCGATATCTCCCCCAAAGCTTGAAAACTTCAATCACACAAAACTTAACGGAACTTCGTGAGATAGGTTAGTATGATAAAGAGTAAACCATTCACTTTGGTACTGTCAAAGACAAGGTTCATAATTGTTCTCACACAATTCCTACTGTACCATATTATTTCTACAGTTTATATTGAGAAATATAAGACATAGAAAATAGAAAACAAGCAAACTATGCAATGAAAACAGAATCTGTCAGAAACAGAATAGTCTGTAATGATCTGAACACCAACCATACTTCTACTACTCCAAAAATTATGAAAAAATTGGTGGACGTGAGTAATTTTTCTATTAATCTTCTTAAAAAATAATCAACTCAATCGCACTCTTATGTAAAAAATGACAGCTAATCTCGTGAGCGCAAAGTTTCTGTTTTTTACAGCAAGACCACATTAACTTTCACCCAAGTGTTCCCAAAGGTCTTACTTGGCACTTTGTTGAAACAAAAGCTATAATACATGATTAATACAATAGCTTAATCATGAAAACACACAAAAACAGTAAGGGTAAATATTGGGTTGTCTCCCAACAAGCGCTTTTCTTTAATGCCTTTTAGTTAGGCATGATGATTACAATGATGCTCACACAAAAGATAAGAATTGAAACATAAGGAGAGCATCATGAAGAGTATGACTAGCACATGTAAGTCTAACATACTTCCTATGCATAGGGATTTTGTGAGAAAACAACTTATGGGAACACGAATCAACTTGCATAGGAAGGTAAAACAAGCATAACTTCAAGATTTTAAGCACACAGAGAGGAAACTTGATATTATTGCGACTCCTACAAGCATGTATTCCTCCCTCATAATAATTTTCAGTAGCATCATGAATGATCTCAACAATATAGCCATCACATAAAGCATTCTGTTCATGATCTACAAGCATAGAAATTTTACTACTCTCCACATAAGTAAAATTCTCCTCATTCGGAATAGTGGGAGCAAACTTCTTCTAAATCCACTTTAGATGATAGTATTATTCATACTCCAAAAGATATAAGTGAAGTTCATGGAGCATTCTACAATTAATATAGACTAACCAATATCCAAGCTCAAAATATATAAGTGAAGCACACGAAGCATTCTATAAAACCATACTCAAAAGATTTAAGTGAAGCACAAAGAGCAATTCTATAAGATCATACTTAAAAGATATAAGTGAAGCACATGAAGTATTTTATAAATCAATAAGGGGCTATCTCATACTAGCATGGTTCTTAAAGGAAAAACAAAAACACAAATGACACAAATTATATGAACAAAACAAAAACCGATGTATACCGATAATTGTTGAAGAAGAAAGATGAGATGTCAACCGGGGCACCCCCAAGAGATGCTTGAGTATCCTTGAAATATTTACTTGGGGTGCCTTGGGCATCCCCAAGCTTGAGCTCTTGCCTCTCTTTATTCTTCTCATATTGATAGCTCCTCAATCTTCGAATACTTCATCCACACAAAACTTTAACAAAAACTTTGTGAGATCCGTTAGTGTAATAAAGCAAATCACTACCTTTAGGTACTGTTGAAAACTTATTCCAATTTCATATTAGAACTATATCTACTGTATTCCAACTTCACCATGGTTCATACCCCCCGATACTACCCATAGATTCATCAAAATAAGCGAACAACTCATAGAAAACAGAATCTGTCAAAATAGGACAGTCTGTAGTAATCTGGAAGTTTACTAAACTTCTGTAACTCCAAAAAAA
Organism: Triticum urartu; assembly: GCF_003073215.2. Lineage (NCBI taxonomy): Eukaryota > Viridiplantae > Streptophyta > Magnoliopsida > Poales > Poaceae > Triticum > Triticum urartu. The sequence goes on from NC_053023.1 coordinate 539,530,247, forward strand.
TTCTAAATAAATATGAAAATTTTAAAAATTTATACAGAAGTAATGTGCAAAAAGTTTCAGACCCATTTGACTTTCCAGTAAAAAATGTAAAATCACGCGCTACAGCCAAAGTTTCTGTTTTTGTACTGTACATAGTAAACAAGCAATCTAATCATCCTAAAACCGAAGCTTGGCACATTATTTTTATAATACAATGGATATATACAAGGGGATAATTATTTTTAGAGAAGCTTCCATGAATTTTTTTACATTTTTTCCATGAGCATGAACACAAGTGTTCAAGGGCGACCTCATTTCTCCAATGCATAACCTTCCAATCACTTCTCTTATTGAAAAACTTTTTAGGTATGAGAGGCAAGTAATTTTTTTGTATTTTCATTATTTTAAATTTTTTTGTGCCGGCCCCTGGCTCCTGGGGGGGCGATTTCAACCTCGTCTCCTCCTCCGAGGACAAGAGTAACGGGCGCATCAATAGGCGCACCTCGAGCCGCTTTCGACGCTTCATCGCCGACATGGAGCTATGTGACGTGTACATGCATGGCCGTCGCTGTACTTGGTCGAACAAGCGCGACTCCCCCACCCTTGTGCGCAACGATCGGTTTCTCTGCACCTCAGACTAGGATACTTCGCAGCCGCACTGCCTTCTCCGGTGCTTCGCCACGACCATCTCCGACCACTGCCCTCTCTTCTTGGACTGCTCGCCGCATCACGCTGGCCCAAAACGGTTCCACTTCGAACGTTTTTGGATCAAGCTCGACGGCTTTCACGCCGCTGTGGCGGATGCATGGGCCGGCGTCAACGACCCTGATCCCTTCCGGCGCGTCTACCTCCGCCTGAAGCTAACCGCGCGCCGCATCCAGAGCTAGGGCACGCGCACTACCGGCCACGTCGCTCTGAAACTCGTTCTAGCCAGAGAGCTCACGGCCCGGCTCGACGCGGCGCAGGATTACCGCCCTCTATCCCAGTCCGAAACCTGGCTCCGCAACAACCTTAAGCGCACCTACCTCGGGCTTGCTTCGCTCGAGAGATCCATTGCTCGCGAGCACATGCGTTTCTCCTGGCTCAAGGAGGGCGAGACGAACACAACATTCTTCATAATCCATGCTGCTCACCGGAGCCAAAAGAACGTCATCCACTCCCTTCGGGTCAACGACACAATGGTTCTTGACGAACAGGGCATGGCCGAGGCCGCCTTCAATCATTTCTCCTCGCTCTTCGGTTCCTCCTCGCCACGCGAATTCGCCCTTGATCTTGACCAGTTCGATGACAGATCATTTGACCTCACTAACCTCGAGCTTCCTTTCTCCGAGGAGGAGATCCTTCGAGCTGCCCGCGCGCTTCCCCCCGACAAGGCTCCGGGACCTGACCGCTTCGCATCTGAATTTCTTGTGGCATGCTGGGACATCGTCAAGGCCGACATTTGCGCAGTTTCTGACAAGTTCCACTCCATGAACGGGCGTAGCATGCAGCGCCTCAACGAAGTTCTAATCACCCTCTTGCCCAAAAGGCGAGACGCCTCTGCCCTCTCGGATTACCGACCCATCAGCCTGCTCCACCTTGTGGCCAAGCTCATCGCGAAGGTCCTCTCCCTTCGGCTTGCCCCACGGCTGGGACAGCTCGTGTCCACGAACCAGAGCGCTTTCATCGCTGGCCGCTGCGTGCACGACAACTTCATGTTGGTCCAGCAGACCGCCCGCCAGCTTCATAATCTTCGGCTACCCCGTGTCCTCCTCAAGCTTGACATCGCACGCGAGTTCGACACGCTCTCTTGGCCCTTCCTCATTGATGTCCTCCGGCATCTTGGCTTCGGACGTCACTGGATCGAATGGATCGCCATTCTCCTCTCCACCGCCAGCACACGGGTCCTCATCAATGGATCCCCCGCCCCCCGATCGCCCTCACCTGCGGCCTGCGTCAGGGTGATCCGATATCTCCCATGCTCTTCACGATGGCCATTGATGTCCTCAACTCCCTGTTGTTGCACGCCCATCAGCGCGGCCTGCTCCAGCACCTCACAGCCCGCCATGCCGCCTCGAGCATATCCCTCTTCACCGACAACGTGGTCATATTCTGCCACCCTTCCAGCCACGACCTGCAAGTCATCCGCGAGCTGCTGCACGTCTTTGGTGTGGCTTCCGGGCTCCGCACCAACTTCGCAAAATGCTCGGCTATGCCCATCCGTTGTGGTGAATCGGAGCTCACGTGCATCAACACTGAGCTCGCTTGTACTGTCCTCGACTTTCCTATCACCTACTTGGGCATCCCATTGTCGGTTCGGAAACCCTCGGCATCCTCCCTGCAACCAATCTTCGAGAGGCTCGCGAGGAAGCTGTCCACCTGGCGCGCTGCCCTTCTCTCCCGCGGTGAGCGCCTCGCTCTGGTTCGTCATGTCCTCTACGCGATCCCTTCTCACATTATGGTGGCCATCGCCATCTGCTTGCCGATTCTCAAGCAGATCAACCGCACCATCCACGAGTTCCTGTGGTATGGCAGAAAGGAAACCCGCAACGGCCATGGTCCCTTCAACTGGCAACATGTTTGCCGCCCTCTCGAGCTCGGCGGACTTGGCATCCAGGACCTCCACCGCCAGGGCATTGCCCTGCGAGTACGGTGGCTCTGGTTACAACGCACAGATCCCTCCAAGCCTTGGGCGCATCTCCACCTCCCGAGCGACCACGATGTCTTTGCCATCTTCCGGGACTCCACATCCTAGGCCGTCGGCGACGGCCAAACATGCCTTTTCTGGACCGACCACTGGCTCAACGGCCACACCATCTCGGATCTTGCTCCGTCTCTGCTCCCCCTGGTTCCACGGCGCCTGCGGAAGCGCACTGTCGCTGACGCCCTCCAGGACCGTCGCTGGATCGCTGATCTACGCGGCGCACTCAACCCCACCGCCCTGACCGATTACGTCCGCCTCTGGAGATTGCTCCGGTACACCACCCTCTCCACCCGCCCGGACCGCCTCCTCTGGCGATGGACTGCCAATGCCAAGTACTCGTCCAAATCCTGCTATCGAGCACTCTACTCCGGATCCACTTCTGCACCATTCTGGCGCCTCACCTGGAGATGTTGGGCTCCCCTCTGCGTCAAGATGTTCACTTGGCTCGCGGACCTCGACCGTTGCTGGACGTCTGCTAGACTTGCTCAACATGGCCTGCCGCACAATGATCGCTGTGCCCTGTGTGACCAGGCCGAGGAGACCATGCAGCACATCATCATTGGCTGCCCTTTCTCCCGACAAATTTGGCACGACGTTCTTTCTTGGGCCCGTGCTACTTCACCCCCCTTCTGGCAACGAAGCCTTTCTTCCCTGGTGCTCGGCCACAATCAGGAGATCCCCTACCGGCCACCGCAAGGGCCTAGCCACGCTGGCGGTGCTCACGGCATGGTCTATTTGGCGCTACCGCAACAGCTGCGTCTTCGACTGCGAGAACCCCTCCCTCTCGCGACTCTTCTCATCGATCCAGGAAGAGGCCCGCGCCTGGGCTCGGGCAGGATCGCGTGGTCTTGGCGCTTTGATAGCATAGGCCCTCTCGTGTAACGGGCCGAGCACCCCGTCACCAATGCTCTGCGGCTCCATGCCTTGCCTCTAGCGTACAAGGCTCGAGCTGCACCCCCCCTCCTCCCCGTACTCTCCTTCCTATCAATGAAATGATACGCACTTTTGTGTATTCGTGAAAAAAACTCCAAAGAAAATACAAAAGAAAAAAAAGAAAAAAAAAGAAAAATGGAACGAACGAACACGCATGTTATTGGGCCGCTCCATACGCGTTGTCTCTGCGGGGCTCTCTACTGGCGAGATAGATGCTACACTCACTAAAAGCGAGATATAGCATTTGGGGGTGCGCCCAGTGAGACATATGTCCTAGCGCAAGGTTGCGCGGGAGCCAACAGGACCCAAAAACACTCATTTTTTCACTCCTTTTTCACATTTTTTGTTTTCATTTTGTTAAATTTTATTTATGCTTCCTAATATTATAAATATATATATTACAAAAACACTTTACTTAAATTTTTCAAAAAATAATCATGTATTTGAAGAACGTTAAATGTGTATATAAAAATATTTCCAATGTATATGAAAAATGTTTACAATGTACAATGTGGATAGAAAAAAGTAGACATAAAAATATAAGTTTTGAAAAAATGGTAATTTTGTATTTGAAAATAGTTAAACTTGTATATAAAAATGACCTTGATGTATACACAAATGTACAATGTATATGAAAAAGTAGACATCGAAATATATATTATAAAAAATTAATATTGTATTAAAAAAATGTTAAGCATGTGTATATAGAACCTTAAATATTTATAAGAAAAATGTATGATGTGTATGAAGAAAAACTAGACACCAAATATATTTGAAAAAAATATTAATCATATATATGAAAAAATGTTAAACTTGTATGAAAAATGCTTTAGGTGTATAAGGAGATTTCAATTTGTATGAAAACAATAAATGTTGAAACACTTATTTGAAAGAAAATGTTAATCGTGTATTAAAAATGTTTTGACCTATACAAAAAATAATATTAAATGCGTAACAAAGATGTAGACATGTGTTGGAAAAAGTAAAAAGAAGGAAAGAAAAACAAAGAAAGACAACATAAAGCCCAACTCAAGCCCTGCCAAATCCAACAGTGAGACTCTCTTAGTTGAATCCTTCACACTCTACTAAAAAGGAGTTGTTGCTCAAACAATACTAAAAAGCGTTGAATCCTTCACACTACTTATTACTGTTGCAAAGTTTAATACATTACAGCTCTTAATACACTAGAAGATGTCTCTGAGTATCACAGAGTTGATGTTTCTTAGAAATTTCATTACAAGTTCTTAGTTGTGAAACTCATTTTTTAATGTTTCACTAGCAATGTACCTGTGCGTTGCAACGGATCTAAAGTAAAATAGTACTTGTTCACAAACTTGAAAGAAAACACTCTTGTTTTTATATACATATGCCACTAAAAATATATTATGTTTCACTTAAAATATATTTCTCAGACTGTTTTGATGAGGTGAGGGAGGGATGTGGTTGCTTTCAAGATAATAAGGGGTTTTCTGCACATTGGAGCAGAGAAGTGGTCTTTTTTTTGCGAAAAAACTTTCAATCTATTCATCTTCAATCATGTCAGTACAATGAACACCAGAAATAATAAAAATTACATCCAGATTCGTAGAACATCTAGCGACGGCTACAAGCACTGAAGCGAGACGAAGGTGCGCCGCCGTCATCGCCCCTCCCTCGCCGGAGTTGGGCAAAACTTGTTGTAATAGACAGTAGGAAAGTCGTCGTGCTAAGGCCCCGTAGGGCCAGCGCAGCAGCACAGCAACCGCCGCCGATGAAGAGTAGCGTAGATCAGAATGATCCAACCTGAAAACACATGAACGTAGACGGACTACGGCCAGATCCGAACAAATCCACCAAGGACAGATCCGCTGGAGACACATCTCCACACGCCCACCGACGATGCTAGACACACCATCGGGACGGGGGCTAGGCGGGGAGAATCTTATTCTATCTTCAGGGAACCGCCGCCGTCTCGTCTTCCTGAGCAGGACACAAACCCTAACAAAATACAAAAAACAACTGAAAACAGAGCCCTCTCGTCGACAAGGGCCGAGATCCACCGCGCCGCCATGGCCCTAAGGCCACGGGAGAGGAGGCGGACCGACGGCGGCGCCGGCGGGAGGTAGGGGAACCCTAGACTTTTCTTGGGGAAGAGGCTGTGTTCGGGTCCCAAGTACAGCAGAGAAGTGGTCTATTGTTGCAAAAATGCCATAACTTACCTCACAGCTGTTAGATGCAGATATAATGGTCAGAAATGACGGATGACAGACACATCATCATCACCAACTGGGTCTTTTATAGAAGTAGAGAAATCTATGATCTGAAGCATTGTCCTTATAATTTTTGTCAAGTTTGAATAAAGTTACATGTCATTTGAAAAAGAAAATGCAAACACACAAGCAAGCAAGTGAACACGATGGCAACGAACGCTAGCTGCGAGTCGACTGATAGCACTACACGCAACCAATTTTCTTTTCCAGAAAACGTCAGAGACACAAACAGCAGTGCACGTACGCCGCAAACCCCAACGCTGCCAAGTAGTTGTACGCAGCAGTGGCACACGCTTCCTAGCGCCCTACACGTCCATCTCTTTCACTTTCACGGTCTTCTTGACAGCGTCCTCCTCCACCCGCTGCTTGGCCTCTCAAGCCTCAATGCAGCTCCACGGTCGCCGCGTCCGGCCTGGTGCGTTTGTACTGGTGCCGGCTAGCGAACACCAAGAACACCGCGAAGTTGGCCAGCCCGAGCACCGCCAGCATCCAGTAGAAGAGGTCCAGCCTCCCGTCGTCCAGGTGGCCACGTATCCACGCGCCCCGCGTGACGGCGTCGACGGCGAGCACGAGGAGGCTGCTCAGGAAGAACCCCATGGCCAGCGTCGCCAGGAACAGGCCCGTGCTCATGGACTTCATCCGCTCGGGCGCCTCCCGGATGAAGAACTCCAGCTGCCCCACGTACGCGAACGCCTCGCCGGCGCCCACCAGGAAGAACTGCGGCACCAGCCAGAGCGCGCTCACAGCGACGCCGCCGCTGCCGTTGGAGGCGTCCCTGCGTTTCTTCTCGACGAGTGCGGAGACGGCCATGCCGAGCGTGGCGAGGACGAGCCCCGCGGCCACGCGCTGGAGGGAGGTCAGGCCCTGCGGCCGCCGCGTGAGCCGGGCCGCCAGAGGGACCAGGAGGCGCTCGTTGAGCGCGGTGAAGAGCAGGACGGAGAGGAAGAGGAAGACGGAGAGCGAGCCCGCCGGGACGACGAAGTGGCTGCCGGCCCGGCGGTCCATCTGCTCGGCCTGCTGGATGGAGAAGGTGGTCATCTGGGAATAGATGGTCCAGAAGAGTATGCACGTGGACCACATGGGGAGAAGCTTCACCACCATCTTCACCTCCTCCACCTCCGTCACCGTCACCGCCGTCGCCGGATCGGCCTCCGCGATGGCCGCTTTGTCCAGACACCTGTTCATACAGAGAAAGAGAACGGCCCACATTTTGTCACCGCGAACTTGCGTATATCCTAGCCAGATAGCATGTGCAATAATGCAGATCATTCCACCACGCAACTCGACCTATGGCTCCTTTTGTCCACGATCTGCAAGACATGGACAGTGTGCATGCATTGTACCATGCCGGCAGTGCTCTAGAAATGCCTCGGAAATTGGCCACCGAAATGTCACCAAATAGGCAAGCACAGCACGCACTAGTGGTGCCGTTCGTTTGGAGGTGGATTTGCATGGCATGTTGGCCTAGCTCCTTCGGTGTCCATCTCCAAGTGCCTAGCTGCAAGCAAAAGTTCTGCATGGCTTTGTTGCGTTTGTGTAGCACATGATCCTGACTTTCGGACGCCATTCGTCCAAGATGTGATATCACGCCGAATCATCACCCTCATCCGACCGATCTGACACGTCGTAAAGTAGTTAACTGGTTTTGGCTTTTGGACAAAGGGCGTGTCACGCTAAGATGCGTTGTGTCTCCACGTAGGTAGTTCTGCATGGTTGCTTAAAAATTGCTTCAAAAAAAAAGTTCACCTAAAAGATGCACTAGTTTCGATTCTTGGATTGGTTCCTGGTACGTACAGTATATGCCATGTTGGTTTCCCTTTTTTTCAGCCAAGGGTTTACATGTATTTTAAAGGATAGATTCACCCATTTTACTTTGTATGTAGTTTATAATAAAATCTTCACAAAGATTTATATATAGAAACGGAGGGAGTATCGGCAATAGCTTCTCTTGCTTGTTCATTAATTTTAGTTGTTTTTCTTTTTTTGAGAATTAAGTTACTTCCTTAGCCACTTACCGGATGAAAAGCACACACTTTTTTCTATTTCTGATTTTATTAGACGCCTTTCATGAATAGCTACGTGCATCAAACCCTCTGTCACATTTCATCCAGTAGAATCCAAAACCAGAGCATGTCTCATGCATAAGTGTAGTACGTGACTACGTGAATCTGGTGATAGAAGTTCAAGAAAACCAAATGTCTCATCCTAGTTAGCGCAAAGGGACACAACCAAGCCAAATGAAGGGAGTAGTGGTCTACGAATCAAGATGTAATTTTTTCTATTTCTGCTGTTCTTTGTACTATAACAGTTGATGAATAAATCAGAAATTTTTGAAAGCCTCTATTATCAGTTGACAGAAAAAGGGATTCACCCGTCACTTTTTATATGGACCGTCCGATCTTCATCCAACCGTCCAAAATAGATCTAATATTGTTCATACTCTTCCTTCCTTCTCTCTTCTTCCTTCCGCATGCCCCCCATCTTGCCCCCCCCCCACCCCCCCCCCCCCCCCCCCCCCCCCCGCGGGCGCTTCCACGCACCGCCTCGCCACCCCGCCCTCCCCTCAATCTCCACCCACCGTTGTTGCTGGCCGCCGCTCTGGCCATCCCTCTAAGCCCCTCACGGCGAACAACTCCAACGAACCCCCTCCACCCCGCACCTCTAAGATAGATAGTGGGGCTAGGTTGCTTCTTCTCCGGCGTCCGCCCTTCCATCTCTCTCGCTCGGGAAGAAGAAAGAAAAGTGACTGAAGCCAACAAAAATTTCAGGTACCTGAAGTTTAGCAAAACCCAAAGTTTTCTCAAAAAAAGAAAAAAAAAAGAAAAAGAGATGAGTAATACCTAAGCCTGTCCGTGTGTGACACCTTGGCCTCGCGGAAGCCGTGGAGCTCGCTAGCATCAGCCGGGCACGGCAGCCTCCAGTTCCGCCACGCGCCCCACAGCACGCGGCCGATCACCGCGAGCGGGCTCCCCTGCGGCCTGCGGTACCGGTACCTCGACGCGCCGGCGGCAAACACCGCCACCGCAGCGGCCATCGCGGCGGCCGCCACGCCGTACCCCCAGGCGCGGCCGAGGTTGTCCTGCACGTACACCAGCACGGTGACCGCGAAGAGCGAGCCGAGGCTGATGCAGAAGTAGAAGCGGTTGAAGAAGTAGAGCATGGCCCGCTCCTCCTGCGGGTCGCGCCCGTCGAACTGGTCCGTCCCGAACCCGGACACGTTCGCCTTCAGCCCGCCCGCGCCGGCCGCGATCGTGTACAGCGCCGCGTACAGCATCCCGAGCTGCCCGCCGCTCGCCGGCACGCACCCGGCCGCACGGCGCCGGGCCTCGTAGCCTGCCGCCGCGGCGCACCGTGGGGGCCGCATCCCTGGCACCGCCGTGCTTGCCGCCAGCAGGCTCACGCCCTGAAATAATCGATGGAGCAGTAGTGCAATATCAGACGCGCGCGCCCACGTACGTACATACATGTGCAATAATGGCGGCTATGTTGGTGTGCTGCTTACGACGGCGGTGATGGTTGCCGAGACGGCGATGGTGCGGTAGCGGCCGAACTTGGCGTCGGCGACGAAGCCGCCGAGGAGGGCGAGGAGGTTGAGCGTGCCCATGAAGTTGGTGACGATGTTGGCCGACTTGGCGCTGGAGAGGTGCATGTCGCCGGTGAGGTACGTCACCAGGTTCATCGAGATGCCCATCACGCACACCCGCTCCGCTAGCTCCGTGACTGAGACGGCAAAAACCACATAGCGATGAGCAAAAACATTGCATCACCTGCAACTTCGGCGGGATCGATCACTGCTCCCTGACTCTGTGTACTACTGCACGTACACCGGTACACGACTAGCATATATACGTACCTAGGATGAGGCCGGCTCCGAACCATCCGCCGACGCGGGACTTGTCCACCGGCCTGCCCTTGAAATCCACCACCAGACCTTCGCAGCCGCCATTGTCGCCGAAGCCGCCGGTAGAAACCTGCGCACGCCCACGTACCGTTACAATAACATCGAGACCAACCCGATCACTACATCGCGATGCACAAACAGCAGCAAAATCGTCATGTAGCAGTGTTATTCTGACTCGAGAGTGCCGTACCATGTTGCTTCTTGCGATCAGGCGAGGACGAGGAGCCAATGGAACCGAGAACGGAGAGTGGCGCCGCTGTGCCGTGAGGTTGGAGGCAGGGGATTTTATAGCAGGAGGAAGAGGGGTGTTGTGGGAGATTTCCATGCATTTCTCTTTTTCTTCTTCTTCTAGTTTTAGCTCCTTTTGATCTACTTTACTCGCGTTTTCCGATGGGCAAGCCAAAGTACCTTCGAAGATCCTACTCCCCTATTACCTGGCACTTAGGTTGCTGCCTTTCATAAATAACGGTGTTTAATCACTTCCTTGGAGGCGTGTCCTCCACATCTGATCGGATCGGATGATGGCAATGTGTCCACGTCATCACTTCCTCTTTGGAGGCGTCATCTTAGAGACCTAAACGACATCTACCGTTGCTACACGTGTGGTCGGAGGAGGTGTGTTTAGTGGTCGTGGTGCGAACCGGCTTGGGGTCAACGGTGATGTGTGTTGAACTTGGCACAAGCACTGCTTCATGTTGTAGAGTGACCATCTCTACCACGTCTGTCTGTCTTTCTGTCTTTGCCGGTGTTCTCTCGTGGTCCGATGGAGGGGCCTTTGATGCCGCAGTGCTGCCTATTGCTACCCTTTGTGACGATCTCTCCCCCCCCTCTCTCTCTCTGCAACTCGGATCTCTTCTTTTCGACATGTGAGCTTCCTACAATACCCTGTCTGCGCTCTGCTTGGGTGCTTTGCTCTCGCCAACTTGTGGTTCTGTGTGTCCTCTATTTACACTCGGCCATGGACTATGACTAGTCCCGGTAGAGATATTTTCTTCCGAGGCCCCTCCACGAGCATGTCATTCCTCCACTACTTCCCACCAACCCCTCGAGTTGGTGAATTGGCATTCTCTTTGTACATGCTCGCTGAGCCAGCGTCTTCCTCTGTTGTTCTCACCTCGCCACTGGCAAGACCACCCCAATGTTGGGTATTGGATAGTTCAGGGCTAGCAATGATGCAACTCCCTGGTGGTGGAACCCTGTGTTATCCTATATTAGTGGTTTCGACGTTGCTACATTGGTGTGCTCTCTCGGGGACCTCTGAGTTTGCCCTAGTGTTGCCTTTTACGTGCTTGCAGCATAATTTGTGCTGCTCCACCCAACCACCTATTTTCTAAGGATGTTGACCCTTGCATTGTGTCCTATGTATGGGGTGTTTTTGTGTTTTCCTTGTTCTTGCTTCGACATGTTGTATTTCCCCTCAGGCCGTGTGATTTTCGGCCTAGTTTCCTGTAATGAGACAAACTTGTTTAGGTTTTGATTTGGTTTCCCTTTAAAGTGGATCAGCCAAATCAATATATTCAGTTGGGAGAACTCTCCCCTGGTTATTCGTCAAAAGAAAACTGACCTCATAGAGTTAAACATTTCTTTGTTAGCTCCGACATCTTTGAGCAAAACATTTCAACCGATGTTTTTGAGTCATTCTTGGTTTGATTCTCTATGCACTTACAATATAAGTTTGGGTACCACCGCATTTTTTCATCCGATAATTTCGAGTAGTGGGTTAGGCCTTTTCTACACAATCTCTTTATTACAGCTACTTTGTCTACTACAGTACTTCTGAGCACTCAGATTTACTTGGTACTTTCGAGTATGTTGAAATCTTGCAAAAGAAAAGGAGTCACATTTTCTGTTCAGGACCACTCCTCTGCTTTCACCTCATACTTTCTAGCACTTTTTGTCTGATTCCAAATCATGCTCTCGACCGTTCAAATATTTGAAGGTGTTTGGAACCTCTGCTAGCTTTTCTCCAGGGGCTTCCAAGCCAGTTACATTTAGCTTGACACCAGATCCTTGGTAAGATACTCTGGTTGGAGCTTGTTTATGATCTTGTAACATGAGTTTGTAATAATAAGAGCACTCAAATGCTTTTGTTGTACTATTTGGATTGACATGATGTTTGAGAAATTTCACTTCACTTGTACTATGTCTAAGAACTATGCATGTTATTATATTAATAATATGTCGAGTTGCCACATACTCTCCATTCAAATGTCATGCTGAAGGAAATATGCTCTAGAGGCAATAATAAAGTTGTTATTTATATTTCCTTATATCATGATAAATTTTTATTATTCATGCTAGAATTGTATTAACCGGAAACTTAGTACACGCTCGTTAATCAAAGATGGTTAAGTTTCCTAACCATAGACATGTGCTGTCATTTGATGAACGTGATCATATCATTAGAGAATGATGTGATGGACAAGACCCATCAGTTAGCTTAGCATAATGATCGTTAAGTCTTATTTCTATTGCTTTCTTCATGACTTATACATATTCCTTTGACTATGAGATTATGCAACTCCCGAATACCGGAGGAACACCTTGTGTTCTATCAAACATCACAATGTAACTGGGTGATTATAAAGATGCTCTACAGGTCTCTCCGAAGGGGTTTGTTGGGTTGGCATAGATCAAGATTAGGATTTGTCACTCCGAGTATCGGAGAGGTATCTCTGGGCCCTCTCGGTAATGCACATCACTATAAGCCTTCCAAGCAATGTGACTAATGAGTTAGTTGCGGGATGATGCATTACAAAACGAGTAAAGAGACTTGCCGGTAACGAGATTGAACTAGGTATGATGATACCGACGATCGAATCTCGGGCAAGTAACATACCGATGACAAAGGGAATGACGTATGTTGTTATTGCGGTTTGACCGATAAAGATCTTCGTAGAATATGTGGGAACCAATATGAGCATCCAGGTTCCTCTATTGGTTATTGATTGGAGATGTGTCTCGGTCATGTCTGCATAGTTCTCGAACCCGTAGGGTCCGCATGCTTAACGTTCAATGACGATTTGTATTATGAGTCATGTGTTTTGGTGACCGAAGTTTGTTCGGAGTCCCGGATGAGATCACAGATATGACGAGGAGTCTCGAAATGGTCGAGAGGTAAAGATTCATATATTGGAATGTAGTATTCGGCCATCGGAATGGTTTCGAGTGGTTCGGGTATTTTACTGGTGTACCGATGGGTTACCGGAACCCCCCGGGGAAGTATTGGGCCTACATGGGCCTAAGGGAGAGAGAAGGAAGCCCGTGGGAGGGGGGGGGTGGCGCGCGCCCCCTCCTAGGGAGTTCGAATAGGGCAAGGAGGAGCGGGGGCGGCCCCCTTTCCTCTCCCTCTCCCTCTCCTTCCTTTTCCCTTCGGTGAAGAAATGAAAAAGGGAGGGATCCTACTAGGAGTGGAGTCCTAGTAGGACTCCCCCATAGCGCGCCCCCTCCTGGATGGCCTCCTCCTCTTCTCCTCCTTCATATACGGGGGCGGGGGCACCCCAAAGGCACATCAATTGTTCTCTTAGCCGTGTGCGGTGCCCCCCTCCATAGTTTACTCTTCCGGTCATAGTGTTGTAGTGCTTAGGCCAAGCCCTGCGCGGATCACATCACCATCACCGTCATCACGCCGTCGTGCTGACGGAACTCTCCCTCGACCCTCTGCTGGATCAAGAGTTCGAGGGACGTCATCAAGCTGAACGTGTGCTGAACATGGAGGTGTCGTACGTTTGGTACTAAGATCGGTTGGATCATGAAGACGTTCGACTACATCAACCGCGTTATACTAACGCTTCCACTTTCGGTCTACGAGGGTACGTGGACACACTCTCCCCCTCTCGTTGCTATGCATCTCCTAGATAGATCTTGCGTGATCGTAGGAAATTTTTCGAAATTGCATGCTACATTTCCCAACAGTGGCATCCGAGCCAGGTCTATGCGTAGATGATATGCAATAGAACACAAAGAGTTGTGGGCGATAATAGTCATACTACTTACCACCAGCGTCTTATTTTGATTCGGCGGTATGGTTGGATGAAGTGGCCCGGACCAACATTATATGACCACGTTCATGAGACCGGTTCTACCGACGTGCTTTTGCACACAGGTGGCTGGCGGGTGTCTGTTTCTCCAACTTTAGTTGAATTGAATTTGACTACGACCGGTCCTTGTTGAAGGTTAAAACAAAACACTTGACGAAAAATCATTGTGGTTTTGATGCGTAGGTAAGAACGGTTCTTGCTAGAAGCCCGTAGCAGCCACGTAAAACTTGCAACAACAAAGTAGAAGACGTCTAAGTTGTTTTTGCAGGGCATGTTGTGATGTGATATGGTCAAGATGTAATGAGATATAAATTGTTGTATGAGATGATCATGTTTTGTAAAATTTATCGGCAACTGGCAGGAGCCTTATGGTTGTCGCTTTATTGTATGAAATACAATCGCCATGTAATTGCTTTACTTTATCACTAAGTGGTAGCGATAGTCGTAGAAGCAATAGTTGGCGAGACAACAACGACGCTACGATGGAGATCAAGGTGTCAAGCCGGTGATGATGGAGATCATGACGGTGCTTTGGAGATGGAGATCAAAGGCACAAGATGATGATGACCATATCATGTCACATATTTTGATTGCACGTGATGTTTATCTTTTATGCATCTTATTTTGCTTAGTTCGGCGATAGCATTATAAGATGACCCCTCACTAAATTTCAAGGTATAAGTGTTCTCCCTGAGTATGCACCATTGCTACAGTTCGTCGTGCCGAGACACCACGTGAAGATCAGTTGTGATAAGCTCTACGTTCACATACAATGGGTGCAAGCCAGTTTTGCACGTGCAGAATACTCGGATTAAACTTGACGAGCCTAGCATATGCAGATATGGCCTCGGAACACTGAGACTGAAAGGTCAAACGTGAATCATATAGTAGATATGATCAACATAGAGATGTCCACCATTGAAAACTACTTGATGTCCCTTGAAGCTACATCGGTATTTCCCCAAAGAGGAAGGGATGATGCAGCATAGCGGCGGTAGGTATTTCCCTCAGATATGAAACCAAGGTTATCGAACCAGTAGGAGAACCAAGCGACACAACGTAAACAACACCTTCACACAAATAACAAATACCCGCAACCCGACGTGTAAAAGGGGTTGTCAATCCCTTTCAGGTAACGACGCCATAAATTGGCATGTGGACGGGAGAAGGTTGTAAATAATGATAGATCGAACACCAAATCAAATAAATTGCAGCAAGGTATTTTTGTATTTTTGGTTTAATATATATGAAAATAAAAGCAAAGGAAAATAGACCGCAAAGGCAAATAATATGAGAAAAAGACCCGGGGGCCGTAGGTTTCACTAGTGACTTCTCTCGAGAAAAATAGCAAATGGTGGGTAAACAAATTACTGTTGGGCAATTGATAGAACTTAAAATAATCATGACGATATCTAGGCAATGATCATTATATAGGCATCACGTCCAAGATTAGGAGACCGACTCCTGCCTGCATCTACTACTATTACTGCACACATCGACCGCATCCAGCATGCATCTAGTGTATTTAACTTCATGAAGAAACAGAGTAATGCAATAAGAACAATGACATGACGTAGACAAGATCTATCTATGTAGAGATAGACCCCATCGTTTTATCCTTAGTAGCAATGATACATGTGTGTCGGTTCCCCTTGTGTCACTGGGATCAAGCACCGTAAGATCGAACCCACTAGAAAGGACCTCTTCCAATTGCAAGATAAATAGATCAAGTTGGCCAAACAAAACCCAAAGATCAGAGAAGAAATACGAGGCTATAAGCAATCATGCATAAAAGAGATCAAAGAAACTCAAATACTTTCATGGATATAAAAAGATAGATCTGATCATAAATTCAAAGTTCATCCGATCCCAACAAACACACCGCAAAAAGAGTTACATCATATGGATCTCCAAGAGACCATTGTATTGAGAATCAAACGAGAGATAGGAAGCCATCTAGCTACTAACTACGGACCCGAAGGTCTACAAAGAACTACTCACGCATCATCGGAGAGGCACCGGTGGAGGTGGTGAACCCCATCTGTGATGGTGTCTAGATTAGATCTGGTGGTTCTAGACTCTGCAGCGGCTGGAATTGATTTTCGTCAACTCTCCTAGGGTTTCTGGAATATTGGGGTATTTATAGAGCAAAGAGGCGGTTCGGGGGGCACCCGAGGTGGGCACAACCCACCAGGGCGCGCCTGGGCCTCCTGGCACGCCCTGGTGGGTTGTGCTCCCCTCGGAGCACCCCCAGGCGCAGCCCTGGCCCATTAGGTGTCTTCTGGTCCATCAAAAATCTCCATAAAGTTTCATTTCATTTGGACTCCATTTGGTATTGATTTCCCGCGATGTAAAAAACATGCAGAAAACAGCCACTAGCACTTAGCACTATGTCAATCGGTTAGTACCAAAAAATGATATAAAATGACTATAAAATGACTATAAAATGATTATAAAACATCCGAGATTGATAATATAACAACATGGAACAATAAAAAATTATAGTACGTTGGAGACGTATCAGCATCCCCAAGCTTAACTCCTTCTCGTCCTCGAGTAGGTAAGTGATAAAAACAAAATTTTTGATGTGGAATGTTGCCTAACATGTCATCTCATATTCTTTTCTTTATAGCATGGACATTTGGACTTTTATATGATTCAAAGCAATAGTCTAGTTTTGACATGATAACTTAAATACTCAAGCATATCAACAAGAAACCATGTCTTTCAAAATATCAATGCTAAAATAAACTATCCCTAGCCCATCATGCTCAATCATTGATCCATTCATGAAACACACTCGCATATTAACTACACCCAATACTCAAGTACGATCATAGTGCCTCCCAGTTGGTGCTTTTATAAGAGAAGATGTAGACTCAAATTCAAAATAAAAAGTGCATAAAGTAAAAATAAAGGCCTTTCACAGAGGGAAGTAGGGATTTATAGAGGTGCCAGAGCTCAAAGCGAAAAACTTAGAGATAAAAACATTTTGGGAGGTGTGTCCTTCCCACCAACGAAACCAACTTAGAGTTCTCAACACTTTCCATGCTAGATATATCATAGGCGGTTCCCAAACAGAAAATAAAGTTTATTCCTTTTTCCACCATACTTTCACTTTCCATGGCTAACCGTATCCATGGGTGCCTTCCATACTGAGGGAGTCCTGGATTAGGGGGTCTCCGGACAGCCGGACTATATCCTTTGGCCGGACTGTTGGACTATGAAGATACAAGTTTGAAGACTTCGTCCCGTGTCCGGATGGGACTCTACTTGGCGTGGAAGGCAAGATAGGAAATACAGATATGTATATCCCCTCCTTTGTAACCGACCTTGTGTAACCCTAGCCCCCTCCGGTGTCTATATAAACCGGAGGGTTTTAGTCTGAAGTACAATATACAATCATACCATAGGCTAGCTTCTAGGGTTTAGCCTCTTTGATCTCGTGGTAGATCAACTCTTGCACTATTCATATCATCAAGAACAATCAAGCATGACGTAGGGTATTACCTCCATCAAGAGGGCCCGAACCTGGGTAAACATCATGTCCCCTGCCTCCTATTACCATTCGCCTTAGACGCACAGTTTGGGACCTCCTACTCGAGATCCGCCGGTTTTGACACCGACATTGGTGCTTTTATTGAGAGTTGCACTGTGCCTTCACCATAAGGCTCGATGGCTCCTTCGATCATCGCTAGCAATGCGGTCCAGGGTGAGGCTTTCCTCCCCGAACAGATCTTCGTATTCGGCGGCTTCGCACTGCTGCCCAATTCGCTTGGCCATCTGGAGCAAATCGAAAGCTACGCCCATGGCCATCAGGTCAGATTCGGAAACTTAAACTACACGGACGACATCCGCGGAGACTTGATCTTCGACGGATTCGAGCCCATGCCGGACGCGTCGCACAGTCGCAACGAGCATGACATAACTCTGCCATCGGACAGTGTTCGAGAGATCGCATCCGCAACTACTCCGGCCGTTAGCCCGGAGCAAATTGCGCCATCCTAGAGCGGAGGGATAGACCCCGCCATGGAGGCCGCACTCTAAGTGGTGATAGAGCCAAATACTGACTTCACCCCTTACGAGAGCCGTGTCGCCGAACCACTAGATTCATCTCCGGCCATGGACTCTGAGCCGCTCACATCCGTGCCCGTCGAATTCGACTGGGCGCCGATCATGGAGTTCACCTCCGCGGATATCTTTCAGCACTCACCTTTCAGAGATGTGCTAAATTCATTAAGGTCTCTCTCCCTGTCAGGAGAACCTTGGCCGAACTATGTCCGGCTAGAATGGGATGCGGACGACGTGGAAATTCGCTGCCCACCCACCACCCACTTAGTAGCCACTGTCGACGACTTAACCGACATGCTCGACTTCGACTCCGAAGACTTTGACGGTATGGACGATGAAGCCAGAGACGAACAGGAACCACCGCCCTCAGGGCGCTGGACCGCCACCTCATCATATGATATATACATGGTGGACACCCCCAAGGAAGGCAATTGGTATAGGGTGGAACCCTCAGTGGAGATCTTTCACGAATTGGAGGGGGAATCCCCAAGAACAAGATGAACACAAGAGGGAAAACACTTAATTGACTAGATCCAATCACACATATGCTAGATCCAATCACACAAAGAGAGATACAATGATTCAAAGACAACAAAGGAAAGATACAAGGTGCTAGTTCATCCCAATCCTATGAGGAATGAGGTCTTGATGATCCTATGATGGGGATCTATCCACTAGGGATCTTCTCCATAGGAGGTCTTGATCTATCCACTAGGGATCTTCTCCATAGGAGGTCTTGATCTCCAATGGAGAGGTCTCTCTCTCTATCTCAAGAGGAGGAGTGGTACAAGGAGCAAAGCTCTCATATGTCTATTATATCCTTTGCTAACCCAAACAAATGGTCTAGGTACGGAATATATAGGTAGGTGGAGGGAGGGGACGAAGCGGAGGCCCAACAGCAACTCACAGCCGTCCGTCCTGATGGGCCCGTGCGCACGGGGTAAGTTGGGCCCATGCGCACGGGGGTCCCGTGGGCACGGTACAGGCCCGTGCGCACGGGGTGCTCCGGCGCCAGCTCTCTGTGTAGCCCGTGCGCACGGGGTCTTCGAGGCCTGTGGGCACGGGGTTGCCTGGGAGGTGCAGAGTTGGTCTTGTTGTGCTCCTTCTTCCTCCTTGTGGCCTTGGGGTCCTTCTCCTTGGTCTCCGGGATGCTCCTTAGCTGCTTGGCGGCGGTCGCCCTCGTACCTAATGATGCACAACGTTTCGTGGTGAGGTAGCGACCAAGTCCCATGGATATTCATGTAAATCTTGAAGAGGAGGGGGTTCACCTTAAGTCCGGTAGGTCCGCTTGGAGCTTGATGTGCTATGAAGGTGTACATGGTGATGTCCGTAGGATGCTCCGCATCATCTCCCCCCCCCTTGGGAGAGATCCGACCTCGGATCGTGATCCTCATCACCATGGAAACGGTTGTCGTCGACGGACTTTCAGGTGGACGGAGTTGAAGACATGGCGCAATCCAAGTACTTGCTACCTCTTGAGCTTGCGTTGGATTTCCCCGAAGAGGAAGGGATGATGCAGCAGAGTAGCGTAAGTATTTCCCTCAGTTTTTGAGAACCAAGGTATCAATCCAGTAGGAGGCCACGCTCAAGTCCCTCGTACCTGCACAAAACGATAGCTACCTGCAACCAACGCGATTAGGGGTTGTCAATCCCTTAACGGTCACTTACGAGAGTGAGATCTGATAGATATAATATTTTTGGTATTTTTGGTATAAAGATGCAAAGTAAAAAGTAAAAGGCAAAGTAAAAAGCAAAGCAAGATTAAAGTGATAGCGATTGATATGATGAGAATATACCCGGGGGCCATAGGTTTCACTAGTGGATTCTCTCAAGAGCATAAGCATTCTATGTTGGGTGAACAAATTACTGTTGAGCAATTGACAGAATTGAGCATAGTTATGAGAATATCTAGGCATGATCATGTATATAGGCATCACGTCTGTGACATGTAGACCGAAACGATTCTGCATCTACTACTATTACTCCACTCATCGACCGCTATCCAGCATGCATCTAGAGTATTAAGTTAAAAACAGAGTAACACTTTAAGCAAGATGACATGATGTAGAGAGATAAATTCATGCAATATGAAATAAACCCCATCTTGTTATCCTTGATGGCAATGATACAATACGTGCCTTGCTGCCCCTTCTGTCACTGGGAAAGGACACCGCAAGATCGAACCCAAAGCTAAGCACTTCTCCTATGGCAAGAACTACCAATCTAGTTGGCCAAACCAAACGGATAATTCGAAGAGACTTGCAAAGATAACCAATCATGCATAAAATAATTCAGAGAAGATTCAAATATTATTCATAGATAGACTTGATCATAAACCCACAATTCATCGGTCTCAACAAACACACCGCAAAAAGAAGATTACATTGAATAGATCTCCACAAGAGAGGGGGAGAACTTTGTATTGAGATCCAAAAAGAGAGAAGAAGCCATCTCGCTACTAACTATGGACCCGAAGGTCTGAGGTAAACTACTCACACTTCATCGAAGAGGCTATGATGATGTAGAAGCCCTCCGTGATGACGGTCCTCTCCGGCGGAGCTCCGGAACAGGCCCCAAGATGGGATCTCGTGGATACAGAAAGTTGCGGCGGTGGAATTAGGTTTTTGGCTCCGTATCTGTTCGTTTGGGGGTACGTAGGTATATATAGGAGGAAGAAGTACGTCGGTGGAGCTCCGAGGGGCCCACAAGGCAGGGGGCGCGCCCTAGGGGGGTGGCGCCCCCACCCTCATGACTGCCTCTCTGATGCCTTGGCGTAGGGTCCAAGTCTCCCGAATCACGTTCGGTGAGAAAATCACGTTCCCAAAGGTTTCATTCCGTTTGGATTCCGTTTGATATTCCGTTTCTTCGAAACACTGAAATAGGCAAAAACAACAATTCTAGGCTGGGCCTCCTGTTAATAGGTTAGTCCCAAAAATAATATAAAAGTGGAAAATAAAGCCCAATATAGTCCAAAACAATAAATAATATAGCATGGAGCAATCAAAAATTATAGATACGTTGGAGATGTATCGGTACTCCAAGGTGTCTCCGTAGTGGTAGACATGCAAAATGAGCAAACACAAGCGACACTCGGAAATACAATGGTTAGCGCACACAAGGTGTCCATCATGTAAGAATGAGTCCATGCGACAAGAGTGAGCATGACAAGGTGCATGAAGCTTATCCAAAAGATATGGAATGGTATGCAAAGCATTCATGGGAGGAAAAGCATTCATTGTGCACACAAATGTATTGTGAATATGATCAATGCAACCACGGTGCAAAATGATGTCATAGTGAGACGGTTTATCAATAGCATGAAAATTGTAATGGAACATGGGTGATGCAACAAAGCAAGCAATCATAGAGGTCAAGTCAAGCAAGCTAGTAGTGCGAAGATGCAACATACTAGGAGGAATCATGGCAAACATGTCATGGGTGCAAATAGTGGGCATGAATAATTCACATGACATAGCACAAGCATGAAAGCAAGATATGAAGAAGGTATCATCATTGTATTGGCAAGAAGTCCTATGTAAATAGCAATGGAACATCATGACTCTCCCAACACAAGAATCAACACTAGCATGAGGCACATGATAAACATGGCAATAGCAACAAGGATCTCCACCAAGCATGCAAATACACATAGGAGTAACATAATTGTGAATCATGAGTAGATGCAAGCAAGGGTCACAATTGCATGGCAAAGGCATAGAAGCAAGCATAGCATGCAAAGTGAACACGGTAAAATGAGCAAGAAGCGAGAAGCGGTATATAGCCCATAGCCGTGTGAGAGCCAAGTGAAAGAGATGCGCGTAGTCGTTGCGCGAAGAGAATGGTAGGAAGGACAATCCACGGGATCCCAAATCGTCGTTGCTCTCAAGAGCTCGTTTCGTCAACTCTTGGGATTGAGAGGTTGATGAGTATACGTGAGTACCCACACAAAACAAAGACAAAGGGAAAATTGTGTGTGCGTGGTAGATGTACACATCATCCATCATGATGTACACGTGCTTGTGTTGGTTAGCACAAAATAGCCAATGCTCAAATAAATGAGATGCATGATATAGAAACATGTCATCCATCATGATAGGTTTGTTGTTATGTATAGCATAATGGAGACTCAAATTGTGCAATGCATCATGATATATATGTAGAGCATTGTTATTCATGGAATGCATATGGTGCAAGCAATTATGAGAATCATGCAATGTATGGAATGCATCAAAATCTCCTAATATGTATGAGGAAACTATGGGGGTCTCCTCATGAGCATTAATGGAAACATCACATGGAGAATATTGACAACATTCAAAACAATGCATATTTGGAGCAATGTGATCATGGCATGGCATAGTAGATAAATTGCGCAAATCATGTAAAGGAAGCATGGTAATATCATCACATGAAAAACAAAAGCCAATGACCATCATCTCGCCATCTATGCCATAAGTGCAAATGGTATTGATTTTAATGGGGCATGCATAGTTACTATGTTGAGATTGAAAAGATGCAATATGGGAGATCTCACTCATAGCATATGACAAGGTTAATGGATTGTCAAACATGATGTGACCAAAAGAATTTTCACATGATATCCTATGGAGCATAGCATCAAAACTAGGCAACTCAACATGCTCATCATCATATTTATCATAAATAGGTAAGTCATGACATGAGGAAGTCGCACTAGCATGAAGCATGGGTATAGGTGTGTCAACATCATGCAAGCAATCATTCGTAAAATAGTCCACTAGTGGGACAAGAGAAGCACTATCACCTATGTTACCTTTGGAGCATCGCTCATGTGTTGTAGGTGAGGTGTCGAAGACCAAGTCATGGTCATCGTCATCTTGATGGAACCATGTGGGGGGTGCATCATCGTCCACCATGGCCATCGTAATCTCCATTGGAGGTATGGACTCGTCAAGGATAGGCGTGTCATCATGTAGGGTACCTAGCACCAAAGAAGAAAACACACTAGGAGTAGAGGTTAAGTCGTTAGAAATCAAAGTGGCCTCACATGCCGTGTCAACTACCTCACTCACTAAGTGTTGTGGCTCACTCACTCCCTCTCGAATGCTCTCACTCATATGGTTGGTGGAGTCACTCAAATGGTGCTCAACCTCACATAGGATGTGTGGCATGCTCTCAAGTGTGGGGCTAGTGGTGGTCACACTCATCCTCTCATAGGAAATGCTCTCAATGTCACGTGTGGTGGAGTCACTCATGTCACTCATGTGGTGGTGGCTCTCCTCACATGGCAATTGGGGCATCTCGACACATGTCGTTGTCGGAGAGATGTTGGTGCAAATGTCTCCATGCTCAATCATGTCGTGGTCGTAGCCGTGGATGAAGGCCGAAGATGGCACATCATTACTCTACTCGAAGACCAAAGATAAGGTCTCATGAGCGGTCTCGTAGCTTGACTCGGAGTATGAGTCCAATATGGGCGCCGTCTTCATGTTGTTGAAGAGGTTCGTGCTCGTCGCCGTGGTCGAAGGGGATGGCCCTTGCTCGACCTTCTTGTCGCCGTCTTGTTGTTGGAGGCCCAAATGATGTGGCACCTCGTAGCTCGTCTCCATGACTGAAGGGAAATTCCCATGCTCAGCCATCTTCCTTGAGGGGCTTCTGAAGATGGAAGTGTCTTACTCGCTCGTAGTTGGTCGCCTTGTAGTTGAAGATGTTGATGTAGGCGAACTCATGGGAAGTAGGCGAAGATGCCCTACGTCTGAAGGCGAAGATGCCTTGATAGCACTTGGCGAAGATGCCAAAGAGGTTGTTGTAGCTGTAGCGTGCTCTTGGTGGTGCTTGTCTCGCGGTCTTCTCTTGTGGTCATGAAGTTTGGACTTGGCGTGAAGTAGAGCTTGTTGGGACTTGTAGGTAGGAGCATCTCGAGCATCTTCATGTTGATGGTGGCGTTGTCGCACTTGAGCTCGTAGTAGATGTCGTTCGTCGTCGTCGTGCACAAGTTGCTTGGAGGTGACATGCCCTTCATGACGAGATGGATCACGAAAGTGATGGTGGTCGCCATGGAGATGTGGACGTGGACGACTTGCGCTTGTGTCGCTTGGGCGCTCCAAAGAGGATTGATGTGCTTGCCGCCGCCTTGAAGATGACGACGGGGGAGTAGACTTCATCAAGGCCCGAATCTCCTCCATCCTTGCATCTTGCTCCTCCTTTTGTGCGGGAAGCTTGTTGTCGATGTAGTCCCTTTTCCTCGCTTTGGAGTGGCGAATGTCAGTGGAGAGGTTCTCGATGCGCTCTCGCAATCTTGATTGTGTGCCTTGCATTTGTCGTTGTAGATCGAAGATTGACGCTTTGGTGATGTAGTTGTTCACGTCGTCGTTGTTGTCGAAGAGCGGAGATGAAATGCCTTGCCTATCCATCACAAGACTCATGCAAATATGAGTGGAAGAAAGGAAAGAACTAGACCAATGTATCCAATGTTGAGGATGAATCAAAGATCACTCAATAATGTATCAAGGAAATAGCACAATTGGTACCGGATCTTGTCAATTCTCACACCTACACAAATAAGGCTTATGGTGGAGCTCGGTGAGGATAGTGGCACAAAAATTTGATGCAAATTGTTAGCAAGATTCAATAATGTTGAAAGAGATTCACAAATTCGCAAGTGTAACAAGTATACCAATAGCAATATGGGTGGCACACGGAAACACACACACGGATAGATAAATGGGGTCATGCAACCAAGGATGAGCCCAAAATGTGGAATCCACGGAAAACGCTCACTGCACAACTCAAGAGAGACGCAAGCACGATTGCTCTATAGGCGGATACGACACTTGTGCACAACCTATAAGATGCAAAATGTATGAGGTTTCTATCCCAAGTATGCTATGTGTATGATGTTCCCGTTGTTCTTCTCAAGATGATCCAAGATGATCAGGTATGACAAACTTATGTGTAATGTGGTATGATGCTATGGCACTTGCTTACAAGCTCTTTGATCTCTTTTCTTTTGCTTAAAAGCTTATTCTTTTTTTTGATATGGCCACTACGCGAAATGCACAAACCAAGATAGCAATTGTGTATATGCGGGAACAATCTTGTGACACAAGAGATGATATGATGATACCAATATGATATGGTATGTATGCAATGGGAGGTGTAGATCACTAATGTGCACAAGTAACGTTGTCGGCAATACTCAAATGGCTAGTCTCGATAGGCAAGTGATGCAAAATGGGCTAGGGGTTATCAATGCAATTGCAAGGGGAATGTACAATGGTGTCGTCGAGGTTACCGTCCTTGAAGATGGTGAGTGTCAGTGTTCTTGATGTAGCTACCAAGATGATGGAGACTCGTCCCTAAGTAGCCGAAACACCTTAGGAAACGGTAAAAACCGCGAACTCAAAATCTCAAGGGCAAAAGTCAAATGGTGGTAGCGGGATGCGGTGGTGGTGTTGCGGAAGCTCAATGGGAATTGCGAAATGCAATGATGGGTTATGCGAGTAGGCAATGCGGAAGAGGAGGGTAAGGTGGTGGACTATACACTGTGTCGGAGTTGGAAGCTCGGTCCCTAAGTAGCCGAAACACCTTAGGAGACACAACTCACAACACAAACAAAATTGGGTTAAGTTGGGGTGGAAGAAGTGTATGGTGTAAGCCTATGCGGGAGATATGGTGGTGGTGGTGGTTGGTCAAGAAACAATCGTCCCTAAGTATCCAAAACACCTTAGGAGACTCGAATCACTACTCAAGCAACCACAAATGCTATAAGGAACAAAATTGGTTAGGCTGCGGAAGTTTGTGGTGGTTATGCGGAGATTGTGGTGGAAGCCCTAGGCAAAGATGCAAAAGTTCCAAAAATTTGATGGAGTCAAATGGTGATGGTACCTATCTAGATGGATGGGGGATGTCAATAGCTACTCAACGAGCTAAAGAACGCGAAAATCGGACTCCGGATGTGGAAGTTATGGCCGAAACGGTGAAGCGCTCGCGGCTGTCCTAGGGGGTCGTGCGCACGGGGGTAGGGGCCCGTGGGCACGGGGTCCCGTGCGCACGGTACAGGTCCATGGGCACGGGGTGTCCAGATAGTTTTCGGGGTCCCGTGCGCACGGGGTCTGGGGTTCGTGGGCACGGGGTGGGCGGAAATTTCGCGATTTCGTGGTGGAAAATGGAAATTTCTTGGGCAAAATTGGGGAGATTTTGGGGATGGATGGTGGGGAAAAGATGGGGGAAAGCTAGATCCACTTGAAACCAAGCAAATCCATGGATCAAATACAACAAAACATCATCAAAACCAACAAATCACAAAAAAATTTGGGGCTATTTTTGGTGGGGAATTTTTGAATTTAGGACGAAATCAACAAAACTAGGCTAGAAAACAAAGAGGGGGGCTCCAATTTCGTGATAAACCATGGCTCATGATACCAAAATGGTATAGGGTGGAACCCTAAGTGGAGATCTTTCACGAATTGGAGGGGGAATCCCCAAGAACAAGATGAACACAAGAGGGAAAACACTTAATTGACTAGATCCAATCACACATATGCTAGATCCAATCACACAAAGAGAGATACAATGATTCAAAGACAACAAAGGAAAGATACAAGGTGCTAGTTCATCCCAATCCTATGAGGAATGAGGTCTTGGTGATCCTATGATGGGGATCTATCCACTAGGGATCTTCTCCATAGGAGGTCTTGATCTATCCACTAGGGATCTTCTCCATAGGAGGTCTTGATCTCCAATGGAGAGGTCTCTCTCTCTCAAGAGGAGGAATGGTACAAGGAGCAAAGCTCTCATATGTCTACCATATCCTTTGCTAACCCTAACAAATGGTCTAGGTACGGAATATATAGGTAGGTGGAGGGAGGGGACGAAGTGGAGGCCCAACAGCAGCTCACAGCCGTCCATCCTGATGGTCCCGTGCGCACGGGGTAAGTTAGGCCCGTGCGCACGGGGGTCCCGTGGGCACGGTACATGCCTGTGCGCACGGGGTGCTCCGGCGCCAGCTCTCTGTGTAGCCCGTGCACATGGGGTCTTCGAGGCCCGTGGGCACGGGGTCGCCTGGGAGGTACAGAGTTGGTCTTTTTGCGCTCCTTCTTCCTCCTTGTGGCCTTGGGGTCCTTTTCCTTGGTCTTCGGGATGCTCCTTAGCTGCTTGGCGGCGGTCACCCTCGTACCTAATGATGCACAACGTTCCGTGGTGAGGTAGCGACTAAGTCCCATGGATATTCATGTAAATCTTGAAGAGGAGCGGGTTCACCTTAAGTCCGGTAGGTCCGCTTGGAGCTTGATGTGCTATGAAGGTGTACATGGTGATGTCCGTAGGATGCTCCGCATCAGCAATGGCGACAAGACAGCGGAGGATGACCCCTCCAAGAAGCAACCCAAGCGCCGACGTCAGCGGCGCCGCTCTAAGTCCCGCCACAGCAAGGGCAGTGATACCGTCACAGGAGATAATAACACTCCGGATAGCGCCGAAGACAACAACAATCCCCTCCAGCATGGTGTAGAGCTAGAGGACGAACAAGCTAGCCCTCCAGAGCAGACAGCAGATGGAGAACCAGAGGAGGACAATTACATGCCTCCCTCCGAAGACGAGGCGAGCCTCGGCGATGACGAGTTTATCGTGCCTGAGGACCCCGTCGAGCAAGAGCGCTTCAAGCGCCGGCTTATGGCCACGACAAATAGCCTTAAGAAAAAATAGCAACAACTTCAAGCTGATCAAGACTTGCTAGCAGACAGGTGGACCGAAGTCCTTGCGGCCGAGGAGCATGAACTCGAACGCCCATCCAAGAGTTACCCAAAACGCAGGTTGCTACCTCACCTCGAGGAGGAAGCATTGAAACCTCATTCACCAGTGTACGATGCGGCTGACCGGCCACCACGCGGCCGAGCCAGAGAGGCGTTTCAGCCTAAAGTTCAGCCCACACCCCGTCGCCACTCAGTCAAAAATACTAAAGCCCGGGGCAACACAGAGGACCTGCGAGACATATTGGACAGTAAGACAAAAACCGCAAGGTCAATATATGGGACATGGGCACGTGCGCCCACACGGGACGATGATCATCGTGCCGGATACACCAAGAGTAAATCCAGCCAGGCCGAATACAGCAGACAAGACTCATACGAACTACGTCGGGATATAGCCCGGCACAGAGGTGCCGCACACCCCCTATGCTTCACTGATGAAGTTATGAATCATGAATTCCCGGAGGGTTTCAAACCCGTAAATATTGAATCATACGATGGCACAACAGATCCCGCTGTATGGATCGAGGATTTCCTCCTTCACATCCACATGGCTCACGGTGATGATCTACATGCCATCAAGTACCTCCCACTAAAACTCAAAGGACCAGCTCAGCATTGGCTGAATAGCTTGCCAGCAGATTCCGTTGGCAGTTGGGAGGATCTGGAAGACGCATTTCTTGACAACTTCTAGGGCACTTATGTGCGGCC
Organism: Triticum urartu; assembly: GCF_003073215.2. Classification (NCBI taxonomy): domain Eukaryota; kingdom Viridiplantae; phylum Streptophyta; class Magnoliopsida; order Poales; family Poaceae; genus Triticum; species Triticum urartu. The sequence goes on from NC_053023.1 coordinate 539,558,542, forward strand.
ATCGGATGCTGATGACTTGAGCCACATAACCCAGCAGCCAGGGGAATCTGCCAGACAATTCTGGACACAGTTCCTGACTAAGAAAAATCAAATTGTAGACTGTCCGGATGCAGAGGCCCTAGCGGCATTCAAGCATAACATCCGCGACGAATGGCTCGCCCGCCACCTCGGCCAGGAGAAGCCGAAATCTATGGCAGCCCTCACAACACTCATGACCTGCTTTTGCGCGGGCGAGGACAGCTGGCTGGCTCGCAGCAACAACACATCAAAGAATCTGGATACCTCGGATACCAAAGATGCTAACGGTAGGTAGCGTCGTAATAGACCAAAGCGCCGCAATAACGGCGATAACACCGAAGATACGACAGTCAATGCCGGATTCAAAGGCTCTAGATCCGGTCAGCGGAAAAATCCATTCAAAGGAAATACCCTGGCTCCGTCCAGTCTGGACCGCATACTGGATCGCTCGTGTCAAATCCACGGCTCCCCCGACAAGCCAGCCAATCACACCAACAGAGAATGCTGGGTGTTCAAGTAGGCCGGCAAGTTAAATGCCGAAAACAAGGACAGGGGGCTGCATAGCGATGACGAGGAGGAGCCCCGGCCGCCAAACACAGGAGGACAGAAGGGGTTTCCCCCACAAGTAAAGACGGTGAACATGATATACGCAACCCACATTCCCAAGAGGGAGCGGAAGCATGCACTAAGGGACGTCTATGCAATGGAGCCCGTTGCCCCAAAGTTCAACCCATGGTCTGCTTGCCCGATCACCTTCGATCGCAGGGATCACCCCACTAGCATCCGTCATGGAGGATCCGCCGCACTGGTCCTAGAACCCATCATTGATGGATTTCACCTCACTCGAGTCCTTATGGACGGCGGCAGAAGCCTGAACCTGCTTTATCAGGATACAGTGCGAAAAATGGGTATCGATCCCTCAAGGATCAAACCCAGCAAAACCACCTTTAAAGGCGTCATCCCAGGTGTAGAGGCCCATTGCACATGCGAGGAGTTAACTTCTGAAGCGAAGAGTTAATCTTCGACATCGTCCCGTTTCGCAGTGGCTATCATGCACTGCTCGGACGGACAACATTTGCAAAATTCAATGCAGTGCCGCATTACGCATACCTCAAGCTCAAGATTCCAGGACCTCGCGGGGTCATAACAGTAAATGGAAACACAGAACACTCGCTCCGTACGGAAGAGCACACTGCCGCCCTTGTAGCAGAGGCACAAAGCAGCATGTTCAGGCAGACCACTCATTCGGCGTCACAGCCCCCGGACACCTTCAAGCGAGTCCGGAATAAGCTGCAACAGGATTGCCTGGCACGATCAGAGCTCGCCTAGCAATTCGGCCCCCATCCCAGTCCTAGTGAAGCGACGAAATCTGTGCTGCGCGTACATAACTACGCATTAAAAATACCATGGACATAGGCGGGGGCATGATCAGGACACGCCCCACATTGTGGCTTAACCACACTAGGGGCTATATAGCTTCGACATTCCTTTTCTCTTTCAGGGCCTAACTCTCTGGAAGCCCTTTCCGGCAGTACGATTGCCGGACACATTCCGGAAGCAACAACCAAGGCGGCAAGAAGCTAAGATGAACACGGGAACTGCCAGGTGGTCTCTAGTAATAATTGATATACCCGCTTTTCACTATTTTATGCGCAGCTTGCCCTGGGATAGGACATTTCGAATTGTCCTACTTTATGCTTATTTCACTATTTGTACCAAGTACGCTTCGACGTATTATTTAAATAACAATGCATATCATTAATCTATCATTGCATTATTTAAGTTTTTCTCTTTCTCTTATATGTCCATTTACGACAATCCGCACCCGCACGTGCGGGTACGGTCAGTTCGTCAGGGGTCCTCGTTTACCCCATAATACGACGCAAGAAGTCCGAACACTTTCGATAATGCGGCACCCCAAACTTATAGCATTATACGCATCAGCTCCAAATCATGTCTTTGGTCAAATGTTGGGTTGCCCGGCTCCCACGCTTTGGTACCTTACGTTCCGCTATATCGGCTAAGGTAGCGGTGGGAGAACTACTGCGATTGTGTCCCTGTTCTTCCGGATGAGTACCTCAGTAGAGAAAGCCAAAAACTTACTGTCATGATAAGGCGAGAGACTGGTCGCTGTTCGAGAGGTCTCAAGTCCTTAAAGACTTTTTCCGATTCGGGCGAGGAGTCGACCTTGTCCGGCTTAGGCGTGTATAGCGCCCCAAATTCGGCCCTCCGAATACCAGGGACTTCGCCAAAAATTTAAAATCATAGACTTCTATGGCTAAGTAAGAGTGATAAAGCATTATAGTCCGATTGCCTGGTTCGTTGCGCTGAACACCTCCCTTGAAGGACCCAAAATTGGGGTAAAGAGTGTTCAGATTTATCCCGAACACCCCAGTACTAGTTACATGGGGGTTAAAGCCGAAGACTGGCCAACTCTCAGATTTTATAAACGGCCACACAGAAGGTAATATTTTAAATTAAGAAAGCGTCGCATGGCGCAAACGAACTCGTTTAATATTACAGGATCACACGGGCATGTTCATTCAAAAATTACATCCTTGGCACACTCATCTGCCACTAAGCGGGAACTCTTCAGGACACTCTCATAATAATTCTCGGGGCAGCGATGCTCCTTGCCCTCCGGCTGCCCCTCCTTCACTAGCTTCACGGCGTCCAGCTTCGCCCAGTGCACCTTTGCCCGGGCAAAAGCCCTGCGTGCGCCCTTGATGCAGACGGACCGCTTGATGACTTCAAGCCGAGGGCAGGCTTCCACTAGCCGCCTCACCAGGCCGAAGTAGCTGCCGGACAGGGGCTTGCCAGGCCACATCCGGACTATAAGTCCCCTCATGGCCTGTTCGGCCGCCTTGTGAAGCTCGACCAACTACTTCAGCTGGTCGCTCAAGGGCACGGGGTGTTCGGTCCCAGTATACTGAGACCAGAACAACTTCATTGAGCTCCCCTCCTCAGCCCGGTAAAACTTCGCGGCATCCAGTACACTGCGGGGAAGATCTGCAAACGCTCCTGGAGAGCTCCGAACTCAGGTAAGAAAAAGGAAAGTCTCCTTCACGTGCTTGCTTTGTGTCGGTGTCAAAACCGGCGGATCTCGGGTAGGGGGTCCCAAACTGTGCGTCTAGGCGGATGGTAACAGGAGGCAAGGGACACAATGTTTTACCCAGGTTCGGGCCCTCTTGATGGAGGTAAAACCCTACATCCTGCTTGATTAATATTGATGATATGGGTAGTACAAGAGTAGATCTACCACGAGATCAAGGAGGCTAAACCCTAGAAGCTAGCCTATGGTATGATTGTTGTCCCTATGGACTAAAACCCTCCGGTTTATATAGACACCGGAGAGGGATAGGGTTACACAGAGTCGGTTATAATGGTAGGAAATCTACATATCCGTATCGCCAAGCTTGCGTTCCACGCCAAGGAAAGTCCCTTCCGGACACGAGATGAAGTCTTCAATCTTGTATCTTCATAGTCCAGGAGTCCGGCCGAAGGTATAGTCTGGCTATCCGGACACCCCCTAATCCAGGACTCCCTCAGTAGCCCCCGAACCAGGCTTCAATGACGACGAGTCCGGCGCGCATATTGTCTTCGGCATTGCAAGGCGGGTTCTCCTCCAAATTCCGTGTACCTGTTGAATAGTGTCCGGTTTCTTGTAAATGTAGTGCTCCTTGGCTTCTACGCCCAATAATGGCCGTCTTCCACGTGTCAAACGAATACGAAAAGTCAGGTTGTTTTCTTTATATTTACACCCCTAGTCGCGTGAATGAGCCGCCTATTTAAGGGGACGAGGATTTAGATCCAAACCACACCTTCTCCCCTCCGCGAGTATTCATCAGAGCGTATCCGACAGAGGTCCATTCTATCATGGCCGGCCGCCGCAGCTCCTCCTCTCGCCCTTCCAGCCCTTAGCCTGGATATTGGAAGAGGTGCTCCATCCCACACAGTGAGCTAGCGATGCTCCAGACCAAGGGATTTCTCCCCCTGGCCTTTATGGTCCCGGTTCGAGCCGGACTTGCCACCTATAATGGCGGAGAGCAAGCGGAGAGCGCCCCCAATCCCTCCAAAGGAGAGCGGGTATGCCTTGTCCCTTACTTAATAAGAGGGATCGGATTTCCAATTCATCCGTTTCTCCGGGGGCTCCTGGAGTTCTATGGCCTCCAGCTGCACAACCTCACGCCTGCCTCCATATTGCATATCGCGGGCTTCGTAGCCCTTTGCGAGCTGTTTTTGGGCTGCGAGGCTCATTTCACGCTGTGGAAAAGGCTATTCTGCCTTGTGCCCCGTTCTCAGAAGGGGTCAATATATCAAGTGGGCGGAGCCGAAGTGTGGCACATCGCCGGGATCGGATATCTATCCAGAACCCCAAAAAAGGCGTCTGAGGACTGGCCTTCGGAATGGTTTTATATAGAGGACGTCCCGCTGCCGGATCCTGTCCGGATCGGCCTCCCTGAGTTCGACAGTGCTCCCCTAAAGAAGCGCCTAAGCTGGCGTCCACGGAGCCCTCATAGGGAAAGCGACAAGGACGTTCTTTACCTGATGGGCCGAATAAGATTGTTAGCCCATTTCGGACTGACCATGATCGGGGTCATGGCCGCATGCATCATGCGAGGGGTGCAGCCGCTCCAGTATAGAGGCCACCCCATGTGGGACTTCAACGGGGAGGACGACGCCACCCGCCACGGCCGTAAGGGGCCGGATTCGGCTGCCGCTCTAATAAAGACCTTGTCCGCTTTGTACAAGGGAGAAGAGGAGGAATTTCTCTGCGTCAACCCACATGGTGGATTTTCTATGTATAATCCCCCAAGTTGGGTAAGTGGACACTTTTACTTGCCCATCCGGTTTATATTCCCATCGTTAAATATTCAGTCTAACGACTCCAACGCAGGAACTGCGCCAGGCTATTAAAGAAATAAACAACCCTCCTCCACAACCCAAGGATCCGGGACGGTCCCTCGACCCGGCCTCTCAAAAGGATCCGGACTTATCTGTGGAGCTGATTGATGGGGTGTTTCATCAATTGAGCAAGGATAACGCCTTGGTGGCCATCACGGCCGATTACCCAGGGCTACTCCCAGCCTCACAGGTAATTGAGACCGAAGTCCCAGCACTTTGAAAAGGGATCTATCCTCGCGTATTTTCGATTGCCGTATGACAACCGTGTTTTGCAGGGGAGGTCCTTGAGACGGGAGGCCGAGCCTGCAGCGACTAGCCAATGAGGGGCGGCAAGGCCCCGCGGGCTGAAAAGAAGTGCGGTCCGGACTGAGACGCCGGCGCAAAGGTATATCACGCCATCTTATTCCCAGGTGTTATTCCCTCAAGGCATACTAACGCTCGGGCTCTCTTCAGGACGAAGAGACCTCGCCGGACTATATCCGGAGAGGTTGCCAATCGCGCCTCCACCAGCCAGGCTCCAAAGCCTGGTCCAGAAGCGGAGGCGAACACGAGGCGCGCACCGGACGCTCCTCCGACAGAGGATGCGTACAGGCTGTCTGCCACCAATTCTGAGGTGGAGAGTGCCATTAACCACAGGCGTCGCCGGACAGTTCTTCACAACGCTTATTTCTCCCAAGAGGCATTGGATGCCTTCAATTCGGGAGATGCGTACCTCCGTGCCACTCAAAATGGTCTAGCCAGAGCCACGGAGCAATATGTAAAGACATACGGGTAACAAAATTTTGGTAATTATATATATACCAGTAGCCCCCGAGACTTGAAACAGTTAGAATAACTGATTTAAGGATCATTTGTTATGCAGGTTCTTACAGAAAAGAATACCCTACTGTCCCAGGAGCTGGAAGAGTGCAAAGCCCAACTTGAGGCCGCACTAGCCGTGGCAGGGGAGCCCAAGGAGACCCCCTCTGGTAATATACGCTTCGAAAGATAAGTATTTTGTGAAGTGCGGCGTGGGTGCAAATCTGACAAATGAAATTGCAGATGGCGCCGGATTAAATCCGGAAGAGCAACAACTCCGACGCCAGCTGAAGGCTGGTGAGAGCGTGCTGACAAAGGTGAGGCGGTAGAAGAACGATCTCCAAGATGCCAACACCAAGCTGGGCGTTGAACTGAAGGATGTTCGTGCCCAGCTGTTGGACTCCGTGAAGGAGAATCAGCGGCTTCGACGCGACATATATAGTAAGTGCTTAAACGAACTTTGAAAAAAGAGTTCGTCGAGGAAGTCTACTAATAGAGTAATGTCTGTAGGTATGCTAACAGGTCGTCCTGCAGAGGAAATGCCTGGTTCTACAGGTGACCTTCTTCCCGAGCTCTCACAACTGCACGAGCGAGTTCGGCATGTGATGCAAAGCGTCGCCCAGGCCTTATGGCCATCCGTCTCCATGCCCGAAGGCCTTGGAGAGCTTGTAGAGAAGCTGAAGGGAGCGCGGCGGTGCTTCCGATTGTGGAAGATGTCGGCCTGCCGTCAAGGCGCCAGGGAGGCCTGGGCCATGGTGAAGATGCGGTACATGAAGGCTGACCCAAATCACATGGCCGAGGTCGGACCCGTGGGGCCCGATGGGAAGGAGATCCCTGTGAGCTTAGTATACGGCCAAGTAGAATTGGCCGCAAAGTATTCCCAACAGGACTATAAACTAGACATCCTGTTAGATGGTATTGAAGAGGAATACAATCAGTCAGATTGACTATGTAATTATAATTGACATGTGTAATGCCTTTCTAGCCGGATTGTAGATCGTTTGTCATGGCCGACCTTTTCGCTTCAACCTCGGGACCTGACGGTCCGGAGTGTGTCCGAATACCCTCGCGGTTATATAAGAACTGGGGTATGCATGGAGACCAGGCGTAGGGGTCATTAGTGCTTGAACAGACAAGTGCCCAACTAGTTATGTTATATTACATGGTTAGTAAGAAACATCTTCCAGGGAGAATAGTTCCGTTAGGGGTTCCTTTCCCTGGGAGGCATGCCCTAAAGTGCATGTCCATTCTGCGAAAAGAGACGCAGGAAAAACATCTGGGGCGTATAGATAAATAAGTGAAAAAAGATCATCTTTACTTCACCGACCGAATATTCCCTTAAGAACGCTAGCTTTCGACTTCACCCAGTCTGAGGTACACATCCGGCTGACCCGGCAGTAACAATCGCAGAGGTGCTCCCTTTACCACCTAGCTGAACAATCGGGAACGTAGGGGTAAGCACAGGAGCCAGGCAACCCAGCTTGGCCAAAACTTAAGTCATATCGATGCATATAATGGTGAATAAAAGGTACATGCGGAAGTGTGACACATGTGTTGGGCATGAAGCCCGTATAAATAAGCTTCTGTTTAAAGAAGCCCCCGGGTTTAATGAGCGCGGATAGCGCATCACTGTATGAGCCTTTAAAGGCTATAAGAGAGAGAGAGGGGAGAACGAGAGAAATGTAAGACAGAAAGTATATAAAAAATGGACAGAGGAAGGAGACGAACACAGAGTCCGGCGCTAGGCGTAGAATCTTTGGAGACGGGCTGCGTTCCATGGGTTCGGCTCGAGTCGGTTATCCGATGCATCTCGCAGGGGGTACGCTCCACCAGTCAGGACTTGGTCAATTATGAAGGGACCTTCCCACTTGGGCTTGAGTTTGTCCTTTTTCTTGTCCGGCAGGCGTAGAACTAATTCGCCAACGTTGTAATTTTTGGCCCGTACTTCTCTGCTTTGGTATCTTCGAGCCTGCTGTTGATAGAATGCGGAACGGGCTTTTGCCACGTCACGCTCTTCCTCCAAGGCGTCCAAACTGTCTTGCCGATCGAGCTCGGCTTCTCTTTCTTCGTACATGCGCACTCGAGGTGAGTCATGAATTATGTCGCAGGGCAAAACTGCCTCTGCGCCATACACCACGAAGAATGGTGTGTATCCGGTGGTGCGATTCGGCGTGGTCCGCAGCCCCCAGAGTACGGAGTCGAGCTCCTCTACCCAGTGTGTATTAGATTCCTTAAGGGACCGCACTAATCTGGGTTTGATGCCGCTCATTATAAGACCATTTGCACGTTCGACCTGGCCGTTAGTTTGTGGGTGATAGACGGAAGCATAATCGAGCTTGATGCCCATGTTTTTGCACCAGAGTTTTACCTTGTCGGCCGTAAAGTTCGTGCCGTTATCAGTGATGATGCTGTGGGGGACGCCGTAACGGTGTACAACCCCGGATATAAAGTCTATCACCGGTCTGGATTCGGCTGTCTTAACAGGCTTGGCTTCTATCCATTTGGTGAACTTATCCACCATGACCAGTAAGTATTTTTTCTTGTGGGTTCCGCCTTTAAGGGGTCCAACCATGTCAAGCCCCCAGACCGCGAAGGGCCAAGTGATGGGGATAGTTTGGAGGGCGTTGGGTGGCATATGGCTTTGGTTTGCAAAAAGCTGGCAACCGATGCATCGTTCGACTAAGTCCTGGGCGTCTGCCCGGGCCGTCGGCCAATAAAAGCCTGTACGGAAGGCCTTGCTTACAAGGGACCGAGCTCCAGCGTGATGACCACCGAGTCCGGCATGAATTTCAGCCAGGAGGTTCCGCCCTTCCTCTTCGGAGATGCACCTTTGAAGGACTCCGGTAGTGCTTTTCTTATAAAGCTCTCCCTCATGGACTTTATAGGCTTTAGATCGCCGCACTATGCAGTGTGCCTCATTTTGGTCCTCGGGGAGTTCCTGCCTGGTAAGGTAGGCGAGGAATGGTTCTGTCCACGGGGCGGTGACGGCCATTATTACGTGGGTTGAAGGTGTTATTTCATTGGCAGAGCCTCCAATTATGTCAGAGTGTTCGGTGTCAGGCAGTGCGGTTGGGTCCGGGCTGTTATTGCCAGGTTCCCCTTCCCATACTACAGACGGCTTGAACAGCCTTTCCAAGAAGATGTTGGGGGGGGGGACTACATCGCATTTTGCGCCGATGCGTGCCAGGACATCTGTCGCCTGATTATTTTCCCGGGCTATATGGTGAAATTCAAGCCCTTCGAACCGAGCTGACATTTTTAGGACGGCGTTGTGATAAGCTGCCATTTTTGGATCCTTGGCATCAAAGTCTCCATTTATTTGGGATATTGCGAGGTTCGAGTCCCCGCGCACCTCTAGGCGTTGAATGCCCATGGATACTACCATCCGGAGACCATGTAAAAGGGCCTCATATTCGGCTGCGTTGTTGGAGTCTGTGTACATTATCTGGAGTACGTATTGAATTGTGTCTCCTGTGGGGGACGTCAAAACGACGCCAACCCCTAGACCGGCCAACATTTTGGAGCCGTCGAAGTGCATGACCCAGTTTGAATATGTCCCGTACTCTTTACGGAGTTCGGCCTCCGTCCATTCTGCGATGAAGTCGGCCAAGACTTGCGACTTGATAGCTCACCGTGGCTTGTAAGTTATGTCGAACGGGAGGAGCTCAATGGCCCATTTTGCAATCCGGCCCGTCGCGTCGCGGTTGTTTATAATATCATTAAGTGGCACTTCCGAGGCTACTGTTATTGAACACTCTTTACAGTAGTGTCACAGCTTCCGGGATGCCATAAATACCGCGTATGCAATCTTTTGATAATGCGGGTACCGTGACTTGCATGGAGTATCCAACATGCTCTAAGGCTATGAGTTGGTGTGGCGCCCTCTGCACTATGAATTTTACAGGGTCCATTAAGCCATCCTTCCAGCACGGTTCCGTGCCCTGTAGAGGGCTTTTGCTTTTTGGTATTGAACCCGGGTGTCTGGCTATGATGCACCCTTTTATTTCGGCCTGGGTTTGTATTCAAGGCCGGATTGTCCCAAAATTTTATTTCGGTTTTCCAGGCGCTTTCCATCGCACAGTACTTTTGTACCATGGACGCCAAGTCAGCGAAGCGTGTAATATCACGGCGACTTATGGCGTTGAGGATTCCCTTGTCCGTGCAATTATTGTAGAAGAATGAAATTGCGTCTTCCTCGTGGCAGTCCTTTATCCTGTTGATAACCAGGAGGAATCTGGCCCAGTAATGATGTACTGTTTCTTCGGGCTCTTGCCTAATTTGGGATAGATCGCTTATGTACGGGTGGGTGGAATCAAATCCGAAACCTCGCCCAATCTGAGATCCAGGGGCCAAGGAGTTTCCGAACTCGGAAGTTTGGATTCTTGGATGCTGTCCAATGAATCTAGCCCGTCGCCTGACTTTAAGTTCAGGTCTTGAGTGATGTCCTCCCCTCCGCGGGTATCCGGCTTGGAGGGATCGGGAATCCGGACATAGCTAGTCCTTAAGATAGATGAAGGGTCGCCGCACTGTCCCTCTACCACGGCAACGTGATGGGTGACCTGGGGAGAGTTAATCTCTCTCAGATCGGGTTTAGGCCCAATTTGGTCATAATCCGTAGCGACTCCCAGGGCGGCGAAGCGATCCAAGAGCTCGTTTAGGGAAGAGAGCTCCATTGGATCTAGCTGCTTGGCGAATTCCGAGCTGACGTGAAGATTGCTTTCGATGACCCGAGAGGTCATCGTCGGCGCAACGGCCGAACGGGCGGTCATAAGGAAACCACCTAGCCTGAGAGTTTGGCCGACAGCCAAAGCTCCCTTAGCAACGGTGCCGTCTTTAAAGACGGGATGATGCATCCTTCCTGATGGCGACGGCACAGAGGGACTCTCAATGAAAGCACCAATGTCGGTGTCAAAACCGGCGGATCTCGGGTAGGGGGTCCCGAACTATGCGTCTAGGTGGATGGTAACAGGAGGCAGGGGATACAATGTTTTACCCAGGTTCGGGCCCTCTTGATGGAGGTAAAAACCTACGTCCTGCTTGATTAATATTGATGATATGGGTAGTACAAGAGTAGATCTACCACGAGATCAAGGAGGCTAAACCCTAGAAGCTAGCCAATGGTATGATTGTTGTCCCTACGGACTAAAACCCTCCGGATTATATAGACTCCGGAGAGGGCTAGGGTTACACAGAGTCGGTTACAATGGTAGGAAATCTACATATCCGTATCGCCAAGCTTGCCTTCCACGCCAAGGAAAGTCCCTTTCGGACACGAGACGAAGCCTTCAATCTTGTATCTTCATAGTCCAGGCGTTCGGCCGATGGTATAGTCCGGCTATTCGGACACCCCCTAATCCAGGACTCCCTCACTTTGCATAATGAATGCCTTACCCGCTGCTATCTTCTTCACCGCATCAATTTCCTGGAGGGCCTTGTGGGCTTCAGCCTTGGCGTTTCGGACGCTTTCAAGCACATGCGCGAGCTCGGACTCTCGCGTCTTAGAGTCAAGCTCCAAGGACTCGTCCTTTTGGCGAGAGCCTCGAGCTCTTGCTGCACCTTGCCTACTCGGGCTTCTTGCTTCTCCCGTTCAATGCGTTCTTTGGCCGCTTTGTCTTCGGCCTCGGACAACACCTTCCTCAGGTTCTCCACCTCGGTCATGGCCCCTGACAAATTCATGATGATCCTATTACTTTACACCCAAACTTCTTTTTAACTATATAGACAGGGGTATATCTTACCTTTGCTCTCTTCGAGCTGCCTCTTGGTAAGGCCGAGCACATCCTCGGACCGCTTCAGGTCCTGCTTCAGCGCAGAGACCTCCGCAGTACGTGCGGCAGCGGCCAGCAGTGAAGCCTGCACATACACATAGACATACTCTAATTAGCCTCCTGAGTTATCATTTGATCCTCTATTCGGTTTTTCTTCGTGAATGCCGAACAGAGCATCAGGGGCTGCTATCTATGCGGTAATATTTTCTTATATTTTGATTGCTTACCTCAAAGCCTGTTAGGAGGCTGGCGCAAGCTTCGGTCAGTCCATTTTTGGCGGACTGAACCTTCTCGACCACCGCACTCATGATAGTGCGGTGCTCTTCTTCGATGGAAGCGCTGCGAAGCGCTTCCAGCAGGTTGACCGGTGCCTCTGGTTGGATAGAGGACACCGGCACGGATGGTTGGCCCCCCTTGACGGGGGACCGCCTGCCGGAGTCCGGAACCATCGAAGGTTCCGACGCAGTGTCCGGCTGGGGCCCGAACTCAAAGCCCGCAGGAGCCTCGCTCCCTTGGTACCCAGGGTCCGGGAAGTCGCCGCCAGCTGGCGCCCCCAAGACCACCTCCCCTTGGCTCGGTGCCTTTTGATACAACACCTCGGCGTTGTCCTTAGGGCGAGGGGTGGAAGCGGTCGGAAGGGAACCGTTGTTCATATCCGACGAGTCCAAAGAGCCGCTCGACGAGGGTATGTCGAGATGAGCTCGGGACTGACTGCATAATCATGTTCGACATGAGGAGAGGCAGTGCAATAAAACATACCATGAAGTACTATGGTGTCCGGACACTTACGATTTCGCCAGGGGCTTGACCCTGGGTAGCCACTCGTTGCCGCAGTCGGCAGCCGTCGTGGCGCAGTCCGGAGGGAGGTTCCTTCCCTTCTTGGACCTTTCGGCCTCCCCGGATGGGTCGGCCTTCCTTTTCTTGTCTCCCCCGGCTGGGGGAGGAGAACTTTTCTCCTCCTCCTCGTTTCCGTGGGAGGAGTGCACGTCGGAGTCATTGTCCGATGACTCCGATACAACCTTGCGCCGGAGACCCTTTCGGGTCCCCGCGGCCTTCTTCTTGGTCTTCTTTTCCGGCACCTCGTAGGGTGCCGGAGTCAGCATCTTCGTTAGAAGAGCGTCTGTAGGATCTTCAGGCAGCGGGGCTGGGCTATCAAGCTGCTCCATCGTCTCTATCCAGTCCTGATTAATGACATGGAAGTTCAAATCCTGTACACAACTAAACCGGGGCAAATAAATACCCTGGGAGATATAAAAACCTACCGGATTGGCGCGGCGCTTTGCGCTGAGTCCGCGGTCCTCGGTGAGGGAGGGAGGTATCTCGGAGCTCTTGAACAACACCCTCCAGACGCCCTCGTGCGTCGTGTCATAGAGCTCTCATGGCGTCTGGTGCTTGGCCGAGTCGAACTCCCACAAATTTAATGCCCGTCTTTGGCACGGAAGGATCCGGCGGAAGAGCATAACCTGGACCACATTGACAAGCTTGATTTTTTTGCTCGTCATGTTCTGGATGCAGGTCTGGAGTCCGGTCAGCTCTACTGAAGAACCCCAGGACAGGCCCTTCTTTTTCCAAGAGATGAGCCGCGTGGGGATTCCGGATCGAAATTTGGGGGCCGCCACCTAGTTGGAGTCGCGCGGCTGGGTGATGTAGAACCACCCCGATTGCCACCCCTTTATGGTATCCATATAGGTGCCCTCGAGCCAAGTGACGTTAGGCATCTTTCCCACCATGGCGCCTCCGTACTCTGCTTGCTAGCCTCCCACCACCGGTTTGACATTGAAGGTTTTTATCCATAGGCCGAAGTGGGGCCTGATGCGGAGGAGGGCCTCACACACGACGATAAACACCGAGATGTTGAGGATGAAATTGGGGGCCAGATCATGAAAATCCAGCCAGTAGTAGAACATGAGCCCGCGGACAAACGGGTGGAGAGGGAATCCCAGTCCACGGATGAAATGGGTAAGAAAAACTACCCTCTCATGGGGTTCGGGAGTTGGGACGATCTGCCCCGCATTCGGCAGCCGGTGCGCGATATCCGCAGCCAGGTATCCGGCTTCCCGTAACTCTTTGATGTTCTCCTCCGTGATGGAGGAGACCATCCACTTGCCTCCTGCTCCAGACATGCTTGGAGTGGTTCGAGAAGAAGAACGCGAGCTTGGGCGCTAGAGCTTGAGTGTGCGGGAGTGGGTAAGCGAGGAGGAAGGAGGCGTGGGTGAAAAAAGTAAATCTTTGCCCCTTTTATAAGGGCGGAAGAGGCGATGTGCCTCCCCACTTGCCTAGCAAAACCGCTTATTCCCCAGGCGCCGTAATTGATGGCACTGTTGGGTTACCCACGTCCCGAACTGTGCGTCTAAGGCGGATGGTAACAGGAGGCAGGGGACACGATGTTTTACCCAGGTTCGGGCCCTCTTGGTAAAGGTAAAACCCTACGTCCTGCTCGATTGTTCTTGATGATATGAGTATTACAAGAGTAGATCTACCACGAGATCAGAGAGGCTAAACCCTAGAAGCTAGCCTATGGTTTGTTTGTATGTTGTCCAACGGACTAAAACCCTCTGGTTTATATAGACTCCGGAGGAGGCTAGGGTCACACAAGGTCGGTTACAAAGGAGGAGATATCCATATCCGTATTGCCTAGCTTGCCTTCCACGCCAAGTAGAGTCCCATCCGGACACGGGACGAAGTCTTCAATCTTGTATCTTCATAGTCCAACAGTCCGGCAAAGGATATAGTCCGGCTGTCCGGAGACCCCCTAATCCAGGACTCCCTCAGTAGCCCCTGAACCAGGCTTCAATGACGATGAGTCGGGCGCACAGTGTTGTCTTCGGCATTGCAAGGCGGGTTCCTCCTCCAAATACACAATGGAAGAGTTTGAATACAAGGATAGTGTCCGACCCTACAAAATAAGTTCCACATACCACCGTAGAGAGAATAATATTTCCACAAATCTAATTTGCTGACGCGTTCTGGCGACATGACATCACACCACGGCCCGGTAATCATTAGAACCGTTTTTCTTTAACCAGACCCGCACATAACGCGAGGCAGTTTCTTGACACGTCTTGTCAAAGCAGAGATCGTGTTCCCCTTATCACGGGATTCTCATCAATACGAACATGGGTAACCCAACCGTGGCTGTTGATATGACTCCTAGATCTTAGATAAGTCTCGAACGGCCACGAGGAGGACGCCTGATATTCATCCTCTTTATAAAGGGACGAGGCTTTTCCTTTTTCCCTCCTATGCTCAATCGAATCATTCCCCCGCCTCGAGTTCTAACACCCAAAGCTCAGGTCAGGTGCTTCGGACTTTCAATCATGTCCGGATCCAGCCTTCAAGGCTGGTGGGTGCCTTCCTCCATCACGGAGGAGGACATTAAGAAGTTGAGGGAGGCCAGATATCTGACCGCCGAAATTTCGCATAGGCTGCCCGCCCGAGGGCAGGCCGTCCCTACTCCCGAACCCAACGAGAGCGTTGTGTTCGTCTCCCACTTCCTCCGAGGACTAGGCGTCGCTCTGGATCCCTTTGTTAGGGGTCTTATGTTCTATTACAGGCTGGATTTTCACGATCTGGCCCCAGATTCCCTTCTTCATATCTCGTCATTTATTGTGGTGTGTGAGGCCTTCCTCCGCATTACCCCTCACTTCGGCCTGTGGCTCAAGACCTTTGATGTGAAGCCGAAGATGGTCGAGGGGCAGTACGCAGCGTGCGGAGGTGCTTTAATAAGCAAAATTGCTGATGGTCCATGGCCAAAGGGTTCCTTTCTAGAGGTGTCCGGATTGTGGCAACGGGAGTGGTTTTACATCACAGCTCCCCGCAGTGCCAAATGGGTAGCTGCCCCCACCTTTCGCTCGGGCCCCCCACCACAACTGATGTCATGGATCAGCAGGGGGCTGAGCTGGGGTCCAGTCAAGGACGTGCCAATACTGCAGAGCCGCATCCGAGATCTCTTTGAGGGAGATTTCAGTCTGGTTATGGTAATGCAAGTTATGCTGGTTCGTCAAGTCCAGCCTTGCAAACGCCGGCCCCTCTGCATGTGGGAATTCAACTCGGAAGGACCGCACACTATTCAGTATTTCCTTGACATGACGCACGAGGAGATGTACAAATCGTTCTTCGGACCCCAAATAGAGTGTTCGGACACTACTGAGGACGTGGGCCTGAGCTGCAACCGCCCCGCTCCCCAAGTAAGTAATCCCCTGGCCGAACACACTGTCCTTTTGTTTATCATGACATCATTCTGACGAATCGCTCTTTGACCAGGACTGGATAGCAAAGGCGAAGATGATCCGGTGTTCGGCCCCCCTTCCTGAAGGCTTGGACAATCCGGTGCTGGAAAAGATGCTCGAGCCAGCACCTCGTCTAGTGCCCTCAAAGGAAGATGAAGGGGGAATAAAGAGGGCGAAAGAGGGCCTCCATCGCTACCTATTCCAATCGAAGGAATGAGCGCCTCCGCGAGGGAGGATAACCAACGGGAAGAATCTGACATTCTCCCTCCCCGGGGGAGGAAGAGGACCACCTCTGAAGATCCGGAAACTAAAGTTTCCAAACGGGAGAAGAAATCTCCGCCAGAGGGTCCTGCCTCGGAAGGTATTCTTGCCGCACAATGTCCACGCGGGGATCAGCCCTCTACCTAGCCGTGAGTAATCAAAAAGTACTTAATAGTGAAGATATCCTATCTTACTTTCGAAGACAATAATCGATGCTTATAAATTGTAGTCCGGATCGCAGCCCTTCGCGACAGTTCATCTTCGGGGGTTCTTCTTCCGGAGATGATGGAGAGCGAAAGGCCTCCCCCGGATTCCCCAACTCAAGATGCGGGCGACCTTGAAGTGTCGTCGCGAAGGGTATCTCCGGATCCACTAGGTCCGGGGAATAACCCTTTGGCTGCCCGGCATCCCCAGTATCCGGCTCCTGAGGGGAGCGATAGCAAGGATTCATACAGTGTGCGGTCGGACGCGCTGAAGGATCTTCTGGGGCAATCTATTGTCTCGGAAGCGCATCATACACTGGGTACGGTGATTGAAAGGATTTCATCCGCTGATCGCGGTTTGCACGAAGCTTTTATGAGTCTGCTAAAAGGCTTCGAGGTACGTGAAACAATGTATGCCTTTAACATTACCGCATACATTAGGTATGCCCATGCAAATAGTAGCCCCTGAGACTCTGGTTATCGTCGGGAGCGGCGGCAAAAAGAGGATCATAGTCCCAGGTAATAACCAGATCACCTTTATGTGCAGGTGGTTGAAGCTCCGGTGGCTAGCCAGACTGATGGGTTGGTCGAACTAAAGCGGCAGCTGGATGCAGCAGATGCTGACATCGTGCTTGTCAACAAGCGGCTTGACGAGGCGCAGGGTGAGTTATTTTTCTGGTGATCGTCACATAGTAAGAGCAGCATGATGCCATAATCTTTAATATGTTGTGACTGCAGATGGAGCTGCCACCGTGGAGATCCTTCGGGCGGAGCTTGCCCGAGCCAAGGAGCAAGCGAGGAGTAGCAATGCAGCTGCTTTAAAGGCGGTCGAAGAGTTAAGGGCCGAACAGGCCTCGCATTGCAAGAGCAAGGAAAAAATAGCCAAGATGGCTGTAGAGTTAAACGATGCTTCTAACTGTTACCATCTTCTTGAAGAAGAAGACCGGGCGAAAGCGACGGACCTGGAGAAGGCCCGTGTGGCTGCCAAGGAAGCCCGCTCCAAAATTAGAGCAACGAAGGAGGAGCTGAATCAAGCTGCATATATCGTGTCTGGGAAGCCCTTCTTGTTGCGGACTAAGTTCGGAGATCCAAAGTATGCTCCTCTGGACCGGCTATGGAGTTCTACGGACATGTACATGGATTTGGCTGCAAGTGCTGCTGATGCAGCCGAGTACTTCAAGGATTAGAAAGGTCCTGAAGTGGAGAAGCTGTTCTGGTCATAGTTTCACTCTCCAGTCCGTTCGCTGCTGTTGAATGAGCGATTGACCGATTGGGCCGAGCTCCATAGGTTGTCCGGACTTGCCATGAGGTCCGTTGTGGATCACCCGTGGCCAGGAGGGCCAAATCCGAGTAGCTACTTTAGCTTAGTGCAACAATTCCTTGAAGCTGTGCCACGCATCAATGCTGTAAAGAGATCAGTGTGCATAGAAGGTGCGCGGATGGCCCTTGCCCATGTCAAAACATACTGGGCGGAGATGGAGGCCACCACTGTTGCGGCACAGGGTTCGGCCATAGGCCGAGTAGCTGCCGAGCACTACTTTGAAGAGGTACTTGAAGGCGCTCGTTCGATAGAGGCTCAGTGCTCGAAGAATATTATTTTCCAGTGACATGTAGTCCCATTGTACAAACAATGTTTTTCTGAATTAATCAAGGCTGTATTTATACTTTTGCCCAAAAGTACTATGATGCCTCCTGTGCGGCCGTTTATGTATATATGTATATAACCTGAAAGTTTGCAGTCGTCGGCTTCCGCCCCCACGCATATAATGCGGGGGTGTTCGAAAAAGATGCATATCCACACTTGATCCAACGTCTTGGTCCGTTAAGGAGGTGATAGCGTAGCGAACAAGGCAATCAGACTATATTGCTTTAACACTTTCACTTAGCCATAGGAGTTTGACAGTGAGGCTACTATAGAGCCCCTGGTACTTCTGCGCTCGTCCGAATACGGTGCGCGTACGTACATGACCGGGAAACAACCCTTCGTTAATGCGGAGGAATCCCAAAGATTCCGAGTATTCATCGAGTGGTTGACCAGTCTCTCGCTGTATCATGAAAGTCAGTTTTCGGCTTTCTCTACTGAGGTGCTCATCCGGATGAACCAGGGCACAATTGCAGTAGTTCTCCCAGTGCTAACTTAGCCGATATAACGGAACGTAAGGTACCAAAACATGGGAGCCGGGAAAACCCAACATTTGACCAAAGACATGACTCAGAGCTGATGCATATAGGGCCAAACTCACGACGCCGAACACTCCCTAAGGTGTTTGGTCTTTATAACATATACCGGGCTAAACAATGCCCTTTATAAGAAACCCCATGTGTCCAGGTACATGCAAAATCCTGGCGTGGCCACATGCCAATAACGCCAGCATCCTTCTCAGTTGTGTGGAGTATCCGGAGGATGTGATCAACAAGAGAGAGTAAAAAAGGT
The DNA here is from genome assembly GCF_003073215.2 of Triticum urartu. NCBI lineage: Eukaryota > Viridiplantae > Streptophyta > Magnoliopsida > Poales > Poaceae > Triticum > Triticum urartu. Next base: position 539,577,158 of record NC_053023.1, read on the forward strand.
TTACGCAGGGCCTTAATCTAAAAAGAAACCTTTTGGCGGGTCCCTGCTGCACGTCTGCGCCTGTGTCTCCGTTGTGCCGTGTCCTAGATGGGTGTAGCACGATTGTAACTTGCAAAAAGTAAAGAGCTTAGATGAAAGTTGCCATGCCGAAAAGAAGAATGAGTTATCAGAATTCCAGAGAAGCCTAGTTGAGCCGGGCTGGCCCTGATTACATGCGGGAAGCCCCTGGTATCGCCTTTATGAGGGTTTGAAAACCAATGTTATACATGTATGATGGAACGCCGGACTCGTCCAACCGTGTCCGTGGTCTTGACGACCTGCCATTTTTCTGGTTGGTGAGGCCGTCTAGTGTGCGGCTGTTACAGCCGCTGCGTCCTCTTCCATACGTGAAGAACGGTTGGTATTTCCGCTAACTGTAATGACGCCTCGTGGACCAGGCATCTTGAGCTTGAGAAAAGCATAATGCAATATTGCGTTAAAACGGGCGAAAGCCGCCCTTCCGAGTAGTGCTTGAAAATCACTTCGGAATGGAGCGATGTGAAAAGTTAACGTTTCACTTCGGAAGTTATCGGGAGAACCGAATACCACCTCTAGTAGTAGAGAGCCCGTACAGTGGGCCTCTTGGCCTAGTATTACTCCCTTGAAGGTAGTATTACTGCGGCATATTTGTGTCGGGACTATCCCCATTTTGCGGACTGTATCCTGATATATCAGATTTAGATCACTGCCGCTGTCCATTAGGACCCTTGTGAAATGGTACCCGTTTATTATTGGGTCTAACACCAAGGCCGTCAGTCCTTCGCGCCGGATATTTGTACTGTGATCCCTAGGATCAAAAGTGATCAGGCAGGCCAACCAGGGGTTGAGCCTAGGGGTTACAGGCTTTATGGCGCGTGTGCATCGGAGTGCGTGACTGCTTCTCCTCCTTGTCACATTGATCACATTTACTGTTTTAACCTCCGGTGGGAATTTTTTTTGTCCTTCGGTGCTTTGCTGGCGAGGTTCATCCTCATCTTCACTTGGTGTCTCCTCCCCTTTGTGTTCGGTGTTTAGCTTACCAGCCTGCTTGAAGACCCAACATTCTCTGTGGGTATGATTTGCAGGTTTGTCTGGGGTGCCGTGAATCTGACAGAGCTTGTCAAGAATTTTGTTTAGGCCAGATTGTCCTTCTCTGCTGCCTTTGAAAGGCTTTTCCCGCTGACCTGGTCAGGAGCCCCTGAATCCGGCGTTTACTGCCGTATTATCTGGGCTACCTTCTTTATTTCGATGCTTGTTTTTGTTGCGTCGTGGTTTACCATTGCCATCCCTTACTTCGGATGTCCTTGGATCGCTGGTGCTGCTACGGGCCAACCAGCTGTCCTTGCCCGCACAAAAGCGGGTCATGAGGCTTGTTAGGGCTGCCATTGTTCTCGGTTTTTCTTGACCGAGGTGTCTGGCGAGCCATTCATCTCGGACGCTGTGTTTAAAAGCTGCTAAGGCTTCGGTGTCCGGACAGTCGACTATTTGGTTCTTCTTGGTGAGGAACCTGTTCCAAAGCTTTCGGGCGGACTCTCCGGATTGTTGGATTATGTGACTTAAATCGTCTGCATCCGGAGGTTGGACATAAGTCCCTTGAAAATTGGCCCGGAAAGCATCCTCGAGCTCCTCCCAACTTCCAATTGAGTTTTTGGGGAGGCTTTTCAGCCAGTGCCTAGCTGGCCCTTTAAGCTTGAGGGGCAAGTATTTAATGGCATGGAGATCGTCTCCACGAGCCATATGAATATGGAGGATGAAGTCCTCTATCCAGACTCCAGGGTCTGTGGTTCCGTCATACGCCTCTATGTTCACTGGTTTGAATCCTTCTTGGAATTCATGATCTAGCACCTCATCAATGAAACATAGTCGGTGTGCAGCACCCCTGCATTGGGATGCGGCATAGTGTTCGGACAGTTGTAGTATTCAGTGCTGGTTGTGTACCATAGCGCGCTTCCTAGATCCATAGATAGATCTGGTAGCGCCAGATTTTTGACGCAAGTTCTCACGTAGAACGTGTGTTGACTTATGCGTGACTTTGTTATCCGCTCTATCGTGTTCACAGGGTGGTGGATCCGGCCGGTTGGCCGTATCACTTACCGGCTGTATGGGCTCTAAGGCCTCGTCGTCGAATTCCGGTAATAGCTTGCGCTTTGGATAGCTATTTGGGCGGTAGCTTCTACCATACTTTGTTACTTTGTGCCACTTGCTGTTGAGCGTATCTTGTGCGACCTTGAGCCTTTGCTTCTATTTCTTCAGGCTTCTCGCTGTGGCAGTAAGCCTTCCGCGGAGGTTCTCTTGCTCCAAGTGTGTTTCTGGGATGATGGGTGCATCATCGTCCGGACTGTTTTCTTCCCTAGACGGGGATTGATGATGCTTATCTTTGGCGTCATCGTGTTCAGACGTCAGATCCGTACTATGTTTGCTGTTTGCATCTTGATCGTTTTCTGCCACCGGGGTGGTGCAATTGTCGTCTTTTCCGGAGTCGTGTGGACTATTGTTATCGCTATTTTTGCTATGGCGGGACTTAGAGTGGCGCCGCTGACGTTGGCGCTTGGGTTGCTTCTTGGAGGGGTCATCCTCCACTTTTTCGTCGCCATTGGCTTCGTTGGGGGTGTCCACCATGTACACATCATGTGATGAAGTAGCGGTCCAGCGCCCTGTGGGCGGTGGTTCCAGTTCGTCTCCGGCTTCGTCGTCCATACCGTCGAAGTCCTCGGAGCCGAAGTCAAGCATGTCGGTTAAGTCGTCGATAGTGGCTACTAAGTGGGTGGTGGGTGGGCGGCGAATTTCTTCGTCGTCCCCATCCCATTCTGGCCATACATAGTTCGTCCAAGGTTCTCCTGACAGGGAGAGAGACCTTAATGAATTTAGCACATCTCCAAAAGGTGAGTGCTGAAAGATATCCGCGGAGGTGAACTCCATGATCGGCGCCCAGTCGGACATGACGGGCACGGATACGAGCGGCTTGGAGTCTGTGACCGAAGATGAATCCAGTGGTTCGGCGACACGGCTCTCATAAGGGTTGAAGTCAGTCTCCGGATCTATCGCCGCTGAGAGTGCAGCCTCCATTGCGGGGTCCATCCCTCCGTTCTCGGATTGCGCGACTTGTTCTAGGTTAAAAACCGGAGTAGCTGCGGATGCGATCTCGCGAACACTGTCCGACGGTAGAGTAACGTCTTGCTCGTCATGAGTGCGCGGCGCGTCCGGCATGGGCTCGAATCCGTCAAAGATCAAGTCTTCGCGGGCATTGGCCGTGTAGTTCAGGTTTCCAAATCAGACCTGATGGCCAGGGGCGTAGCTCTCAATCTGCTCCAGATGGCCAAGCGAGTTGGCCCGCAGTGCAAAGCTGCCGAATATGAAGATCTGTCCGGGGAGGAAAGCCTCACCCTGGACCGCATCGCTAGTGATGATCGAAGGAGCCATCGAGCCTTATGGTGACGACACAGTGGAACTCCCAATGAAAGCACCAATGTCGGTGTCAAAACCGGCGGATCTCGGGTAGGGGGTCCCGAACTATGCATCTAAGGCGGATGGTAACAGGAGGCAGGGGACACGATGTTTTACCCAGGTTCGGGCCCTCTTGATAGAGGTAAAACCCTACGTCCTGCTCGATTGTTCTTGATGGTATGAGTATTACAAGAGTAGATCTACCACGAGATCAGAGAGGCTAAACCCTAGAAGCTAGCCTATGGTATGATTGTATGTTGTCCTACGGACTAAAACCCTCTGGTTTATATAGACACCGAAGGAGGCTAGGGTCACACAAGGTCGGTTACAAAGGAGGAGATATCCATATCCGTATTGCCTAGCTTGCCTTCAATGCCAAGTAGAGTCCCATCTGGACACGGGACGAAGTCTTCAATCTTGTATCTTCATAGTCCAACAGTCCGGCAAAGGATATAGTCCGGCTGTCCGGAGACCCCCTAATCCAGGACTCCCTCAGAGGTCAAAGAAACTCAAATACTTTCATGGATATAAAAAGATAGATCTGATCATAAACTCAAAGTTCATCCGATCCCAATAAACACACCGCAAAAAGAGTTACATCATATGGATCTCCAAGAGACCATTGTGTTGAGAATCAAACGAGAGAGAGGAAGCCATCTAGCTACTAACTACGGACCTAAAGGTCTACAAAGAACTACTCATGCATCATCGATGATGCAGCAATGGAGGTGGTGAACCCCATCTGTGATGGTGTCTAGATTGGATCTGGTGGTTCTGGACTTTGCGGTGGCTGGAATTGATTTTCGTCGACTCCCCTAGGGTTTCTAGAATATTGGGGTATTTATAGAGCAAAGAGGCGGTCCGGGGGGCACCTGGGCCTCCTAGTGCGCCCTGGTGGGTTGTGCTCTCCTCGGAGCATCCCTAGGCGCAGCCTTGGCCCATTATGTGTCTTCTGGTCCATAAAAAATCTCCGTAAAGTTTCGTTGCATTTGGACTCCATTTGGTATTGATTTCCTGCGATGTAAAAAACATGCAGAAAACAACAACTGGCACTTGGCACTATGTCAATAGGTTAGTCCCAAAAAATGATATAAAATGACTATAAACTGATTATAAAACATCCAAGAATGATAATATAACAACATGGAACAATAAAAAATTATAGATACGTGGGAGACATATCACTACTGCATCTCACGTGATGATCAGACATGGTTTAGTTTCTATGGATCAGATGATCATTTAGATGACTAGAGGGATGTCTATCTAAGTGGGAGTTCTTAAGTAATATGATTAATTGAACTTTAATTTATCATGAACTTAGTCCTGATAGTTTTTGCATATCTATGTTCTTGTGGATCAATGGGCCGTGCTGCCTTCCCTTGAATTTTAGTGCGTTCATAGAGAAAGATAAGTTGAAAGATGATGGTAGCAACTACATGGACTGGATCCGTAACTTGAGGATTATCCTCATTGCTGCACAGAAGAATTACGTCCTAGAAGCACCGCTAGGTGCAAGACCCGCTGCAGGAGCAAATCCGGATGTTATGAACGTCTGGCAGACTAAAGTTGATGACTACTCGATAGTTCAGTGTGCCATGCTTTACGGCTTAGAATCAGGACTTCAAAGACGTTTTGAACGTCATGGAGCATATGAGATGTTCCAAGAGTTGAAGTTAATATTTCAAGAAAATGCCCGAGTTAAGAGATATGAAGTCTCCAACAAGTTCTATAGCTGCAAGATGGAGGAGAATAGTTCTGTCAATGAACACATACTCAAAATGTCTGGGTACCATAACCACTTAACTCGGCCGGGAGTTAATCTTCTTGATGATAGTGTCATTGACAGAGTTCTTCAATCACTGCCACCAAGCTATAAAGGCTTCGTAATGAACTATAATATGCAAGGGATGGAAGATACAATTCCCGAGCTCTTTGTGATGCTAAAGGCTGCGGAGGTAGAAATCAAGAAGGAGCATCAAGTGTTAATGGTTAACAAGACCACTAGTTTCAAGAAAAAGGGCAAAGGGAAGAAGGGAAACTTCAAGAAGAATAGCAAACAAGTTGTTGCTCCTGGGAAGAAGCCCAAGTCTGGACCTAAGCCTGAAACTAAGTGCTTCTACTGCAAATGGACTGGTCACTAGAAGCAGAACTGCCCCAAGTATTTGGCAGATAAGAAGGATGGCAAAGTAAAAGGTATATTTGATATACATGTTATTGATGTGTATCTTACTAATGCTCATAGTAGCGCATGGGTAATTGATACTGGTTATGTTGCTCATATTTACAACTCGAAACAGGGGCTACGGATTAAACGAAGATTGGCTAAGGACGAGGTGACGATGCGTGTCGGAAATGGTTCCAAGGTCGATGTGATCGCTGTCGGCACGCTACCTCTACATCTACCTTCAGGATTAGTTTTAGACCTGAATAATTGTTATTTGGTGCCAGCGTTGAGCATGAACGTTATATCTGGATCTTGTTTGATGCGAGACGGTTATTCATTTAAATCAGAGAATAATGGTTGTTCTATTTATATGAGTAATATCTTTTATGGTCATGCACCCTCGATGAGTGGTCTATTTTTGTTGAATCTCGATCGTAGTGATACACATATTCATAATATTGAAGCCAAAAGATGCAAAGTTAATAATGATAGTGCAACTTATTTGTGGCACTGCCGTTTAGGTCATATTGGTGTAAAGTGCATGAAGAAAATCCATGCTGATGGGCTTTTGGAATCACTTGATACTTGCGAACCATGCCTCGTGGGCAAGATGACTAAGACTCCGTTCTCCGGAACAATGGAGCGAGCCACTGACTTATTGGTGATAATACATACTGATGTATGCAGTCCGATGAGTGTTGAGGCTCACGACGGGTATCATTATTTTCTGACCTTCACAGATGATTTGAGCAGATATGGGTATATCTACTTAATGAAACATAAGTCTGAAACATTTGAAAAGTTCAAATAATTTCAAAGTGAAGTGGAAAATCATCGTAACAATAAAATAAAGTTTCTATGATCTGACCGTGGAGGTGAATATTTGAGTTATGAGTTTGGTCTTCATTTGAAACAATGTGGAATAGTTTCGCAAGTCACGCCACCTAGAACACCATAGCGTAATGGTGTGCCCAAATGTCGTAACCGTACTTTACTAGATATGGTGCGATCTATGATGTCTCTTACCGATTTATCACTATCGTTTTGGGGTTATGCTTTAGAGACATTGCATTCACATTAAATAGGGCACCATCTAAATCCGTTGAGACGACACCATATGAACTGTTGTTTGGCAAGAAAGCTAAGCCGTCGTTTCTTAAAGTTTGGGGCTGCGATGCTTATGTGAAAAAGCTTCAACCTGATAAGCTCGAACCCAAATCGGAGAAATGCGTCTTCATAGGATACCCAAAGGAAACTGTTGGGTACACCTTCTATCACATATCTGAAGGCAACATATTCGTTGCTAAGAATGGATCCTTTCTAGAGAAGGAGTTTCTCTAGAAAGAAGTGAGTGGGAGGAAAGTAGAACTTGATGAGGTAATTGTACCTTCTCCCGAATTGCAAAGTAGTTCATCATAGGTATCAGTTCCAGTGATTCCTACAACAATTAGTGAGGAAGCTAACGATGATGATCATGAAACTTCAGATCAAGTTACTACTGGACCTCGTAGGTCGAACAGAGCACGTTCCACACCAAAGTGGTACGGTAATCCTGTTCTAGAAGTCATGTTACTAGACCATGACGAACCTACGAACTATGAGGAAGCGATGATGAGCCCAGATTCCGTGAAATGGCTTGAGGCCATGAAATCTGAGATGGGATCCATGTATGAGAACAAAGTGTGGACTTCGGTTGACTTTCCCGATGATCGGCAAGCCATAGAGAATAAATGGATCTTCAAGAAGAAGACTGACACTGACGGTAATGTTACTGTCTACAAAGCTCGACTTGTTGCGAAAGGTTTTCGACAAGTTCAAGGAGTTGACTATGATGAGACCTTCTCACCCGTAGGGATGCTTAAGTCTGTCCAAATCATGTTAGCAATTGCAGCATTTTACGATTATGAAATTTGGAAAATGGATGTGAAAACTGCCTTCCTTAATGGATTTCTTAAAGAAGAGTTGTATATGATGCAACCAAAAGGTTTTGTCGATCCTAAAGGTGCTAACAAAGTGTGTAAGCTCCAGCGATCCATTTATGGACTGGTGCAAGCATCTCGGAGTTGGAATATACGCTTTGATAGTGTGATCAAAGCATATGGTTTATACATACTTTTGGAGAAGCCTGTATTTATAAGAAAGTGAGTGGGAGCTCTGTAACATTTCTAATATTATATGTGGATGACATATTGTTGATTGAAAATAATACAAAATTTCTGGATAGCATAAAAGGATACTTGAATAAGAATTTTTCAATGAAAGACCTCGGTGAAGCTGCTTATATATTGGGCATGAAGATCTATAGAGATAGATCAAGACGCTTAATTGGACTTTCACAAAGCACATACCTTTATAAAGTTTTGAAGAAGTTAAAAATGGATCAGTCAAAGAAAGGGTTCTTGCCTTTGTTACAAGGTGTGAAGTAGTCAGACTCAATGCCCGACCACTGCAGAAGATAGAGAGAAAATGAAAGTCAATCCCTATGCCTCCGCCATAGGTTCTATCATGTATGCAATGCTGTGTACCAGACCTGATGTGTGCCTTGCTATAAGTTTGGGAGTGAGGTACCAAATTAATCCAGGAGTGGATCATTGGATGGCGGTCAAAAACATCCTGAAATACCTGAAAAGGACTAAGGATATGTTTCTCGTTTATGGAGGTGACAAAGAGCTTGTCGCAAATGGTTACGTCGACGCAAGCTTTGACACTGACCCGGATGACTCTAAGTCACAAACCGGATACATATTTATATTAAACGGTGGAGTTGTAAGTTGGTGCAGTTCCAAGCAGAGCGTTGTGGCGGGATCTACGTGTGAAGCGGAGTACATAGCTGCTTCAGAAGCAGCAAATGAAGGGGTCTGGATGAAGGAGTTCATATCCGATCTAGGTGTAATACCTAGTGCATCAGGTCCAATGAAAATCTTTTGTGACAATACTGGAGCAATTGCCTTGACGAAGGAATCCAGATTTTACAAGAGAGCCAAACACATCAAGAGATGCTTCAACTCCATCCGCGATCAAGTCAAGGAGGGAAACATAGAGATTTGCAAGATACATACGGATCTGAATGTTGCAGACCCATTGAATAAGCCTCTTTCATGAGAAAAACATGATCAACACCAAGACTCGCTGGGTGTTCGAATCATTACTATGTAATATAGATTACTGACTCTAGTGCAAGTGGGAGACTGAAGGAAATATGCCCTAGAGGCAATAATAAAGTTGTTATTTATATTTCCTTATATCATGATAAATGTTTATTATTCATGCTAGAATTGTATTAACCTGAAACTTAGTACATGTGTGAATACATAGACAAAACAAAGTGTCCCTAGTATGCCTCTACTAGACTAGCTCGTTAATCAAAGATGGTTAAGTTTCCTAACCATAGACTTGTGTTGTCATTTGATGAACAGGATCACATCATTAGAGAATGATGTGATGGACAAGACCCATCAGTTAGCTTACCATAATGATCGTTAAGTTTTATTGTTATTGATTTCTTCATGACATATACAAATTCCTTCGACTATGAGATTATGCAACTCCCGAATACTAGAGAAACACCTTGTGTGCTATCAAACGTCACAATGTAACTGGGTGATTATAAAGATGCTCTACAGGTATCACATCCAAGATTAGTAGACCGACTCCTGCCTTCATCTACTACTATTACTCCACACATCGACCGCTATCCAGCATGTATCTAGTGTATTAAGTTCATGGAGAAACGGAGCAATACAATAAGAACGATGACATAATGTAGACAAGATCTACCTATGTAGAGATAGACCCCATCGTTTTATCCTTAGTAGCAATGATACATACATGTCGGTTTGATGACCCACAAGTGTAGGGGATCTATCATAGTCCTTTTAATAAGTAAGAGTGTCGAACCCAACGAGGAGCAGAAGGAAATGATAAGCAGTTTTCAGTAAGGTATTCTCTGCAAGAACTGAAATTATCGGTAACAATAGTTTTGTGATAAGGTAATTTGTAACGAGTAACAAGTAATGAAAGTAAATAAGGTGTAGCAAGATGGACCAATCCTTTTTGTAGCAAAGGACAAGCCTGGACAAACTCTTATATAAAGGAAAGCGCTCCCGAGAACACATGGGAATTATCGTCAAGCTAGTTTTCATCACGTTCATATGATTCGCGTTCGGTACTTTGATAATTTGATATGTGGGTGGACCGGTGCTTGGGTATTGTCCTTCCTTGGACAAGCATCCCACTTATGATTAAACCCTATGGCAAGAATCCGCAACTACAAAATAAGTATTAAGGTAAACCTAACCATAGCATGAAACATATGGATCCAAATCAGCCCCTTACGAAACAACTAATAAACTAGGGTTTAAGCTTCTGTCACTCTAGCAACCCATCATCTACTTATTACTCCCCAATGCCTTCCTCTAGGCCCAAACAGTGGTGAAGTGTCATGTAGTCGACGTTCACATGACACCACTAGAGGAGAGACAACATACATCTCATCAAAATATCAAACGAATACCAAATTCACATGACTACTTATAGCAAGACTTCTCCCATGTCCTCAGGAACAAACGTAACTACTCACAAATCATATTCATGTTCATAATCATAGGGGTATTAATATGCATAAAGGATATGAGCATATGATCTTCCACCGAATAAACCAACTAGCATCAACTACAAGGAGTAATCAACACTACTAGCAACCCACAGGTACCAATTTGAGGCTCCGGGACAAAGATTGGATACAAGAGATGAACTATGGTTTGAGATGAGATGGTGCTGGTGAAGATGTTGATGGAGATTGACCCCCTCCCGATGAGAGGATCGATGGTGATGATTTCCCCGTCCTGGAGGGAAGTTTCCCCGGCAGAACAGCTCCGCCGGAGCCCTAGATTGGTTCTGCCAAGGTTCCGCCTCGTGGCGGCGGAGTTTCATCCCGTGAGCTAGCTTATTATTTTTTCCTTGACGAAATACCTCATATAATATAAGATGGGCATCAGAGACCTGCCAGGGGGCCCACAAGGCAGGGGCGCGCCCAGGGGGGTAGGGCGCGCCCCCACCCTCGTGGACGGTGGGTGGCCCCCTCTGGTACTTTCTTCGCCCAATTTTTTTATATATTCGGAAAATAATTCCCGTGGAGTTTCAGGACTTTCGGAGTTGCGCAGAATAGGTCTCTAATATTTGCTCCTTTTCCATCCCAAAATTCCAGCTGCCGGCATTCTCCCTCTTCATGTAAACCTTATAAAATAACAGAGAATAGGCATAAGTATTGTGACATAATGTGTAATAACAGCCCATAATGTAATAATTATCGATATAAAAGCATGATGCAAAATGGACGTATCAACTCCCCCAAGCTTAGACCTCGCTTGTCCTCAAGCGAAAGCCGATATCGAAAAATATGACCACATGTTTAGAGATAGAGGTGTCAATAAAATAGAATATAGATATGAGGGCATCATGATCATTCTTATAACAACAACATATATATATATATTGCCATATGATCTCTTATGCTAAAGTAACAATTAAATCACAATTTGAAGTACGGATCATAAACTTCATTAAAACCTAACAAACTATAATCTCAGTCATTGAAGCAATTGCAATTTATCATAACAAGTCCACATACTCAACTATCATTTAGTCTTTCACAATTGCTAACACTCACACAATACTTATGGGTATGAAGTTTTAGTCGGACACAGAGAAAGATAGGGGCCTATAGTTTTGCATCCCAACCTTTTAACTCAAGGGTAATGTCAAGAATAATAGTTCATGAAAACTCACATCCAATTAGCTATATATATCTGGATCTTTCCAACACATTGTGCTTGCCAAAGGATAAAATGTAAAAAGGAAAGGTGAAGATCACCATGACTCTTGTATGAAGTATAAGACAAGAATAGAAGATATGCCCTTCGCAGAGGGAAGCAGAGGTTGTCATGTGCTTTTATGGTTGAATGCACAAAATCTTAATGCGAAAGAATGTCACTTTATATTGCCACTTGTGATATGGACCTTTATTATGCAGTCCGTCGCTTTTATTTCTTCCACATCACAAGATCGTATAAAGCTTATTTTCTCCACACTAATAAATCATACATATTTAGAGAGCAATTTTTATTGCTTGCAACAATGACAACTTACTTGAAGGATCTTACTCAATCCATAGGTAGATATGGTGGACTCTCATGGCAAAACTGGGTTTAAGGATATTTGGAAGCACAAGTAGTATCTCCACTTGGTGCAAAGAATTTGGCTAGCATGAGAGGGAAAGGAAAGCTCAACATGTTAGATGATCCATGACAATATAATTTATTTCGGATGTAAGAAAACATAACCCATTACGTTGTCTTCCTTGTCCAACATCAACTCTTTAGCATGTCATATTTTAATGAGTGCTCACAATCATAAAAGATGTCCAAGATAGTACAGTTATATGTGAGAACCTCCCTTTCTTTATTACTTCCTATTAATTGCAACAATGACCAAAACTATGCTTGTCATCTTTCAACAACTTTTATTCATCATACTCTTTATATGTGAAGTCATTACTCTCCATAAGATCCATATGATCTCTTTATTTCTTTTTATTCTTTCTCTTTTCTTTTATTTTTATACCCTCAAGATCATAGCAAGATGGCAAAGCCCTTGACTCAACACTAATCTTTATTATATATATAGCTCATGGACTCGATTACATAGAAGGATCATAAAGCAAAACTCAAAACTAGATCATACTAAAACTTTATTCTACTAGATCAAGGTCTTACCAAAAGGATCGAACTAACAAAAACGGTAAAGATAAAAGTGTGATGGTGACACGATACCGGGGCACTCCCCCAAGCTTGGCAGTTGCCAAGGGCAGTGCCCATACCCGATTCCCAGTTCTTCTTTGTTGGTGAAGAAGGTGTTGGTGATGTTGGATAGTCGCACATCGAGCGTAGGAGGTCCTCCAATTTGCGGATAATGCCCTTGAGTGCGATGATATGCTCCTTCAACAAAATATTTTCACTTGTGAGATACTTGTTTTGAATGCGAGCTAACTCAATCATCTTGAAAGCTTCAATCTCCGTCGGGGTAAAGAGATTGTGATGAGGTTGAAGGATGTCTTTGTCTACTACTGCCGAAACTTGATCCCCCATGGCCTTCTTGATCCCATCCTCCTTATTGATCTCTCCGGGCTCTTCTCTCTTCAGCTCTATCTTCATTAGCCAAGCATCGTTGCCCTCATTGTTGGAGGAGGAGGGAGACGATATGATGCCTGGTCTTGACAACCTTGGCAGAAAACAGCTTGTAACAAAAGCAGGTGATATTTGCGTGGTACGGTGATCAAAACCTTCGGGAGATTATATAATGAATTATCGTGCAAGAAGTATCGTGCAAGAAAACGGAGTCCGGAGGGCACACGAGGTGCCCACGAGGCAGGGGGCGCGCCCAGGGGGTAGGGCGTGCCCTCCACCCTCGTGGAAGCCTCGTGTCCTTCCCGGACTGCTTCTTATTTTCCTATTTTCTTAAATATTCCAAAACGGAGAAAAATTGCTATTAGAACTGTTTTGGAGTCGGTTTACTTACCGTACCTCATATCTCTTCCTTTTCGGAGTCTGAAACATTCTGGAAAGTGTCCCTTATGTATTCCTCCAGGGTTACGGTTTCAATAACATTAGTTTCAACATTTATAGGATTACTTGAGATATAATGTTTGATTCTTTGACCGTTCACCACCCTCGGATTTGTACCTTCGAAGTTGTTGGTTTTTATGGCACTGGAATGATAGACCTCCTCGATGACGTAAGGACCTTCCCATTTAGAGAGGAGTTTGCCTGCAAAAAAATCTTAAATGAGAGTTGTATAACAATACATAATCACCTACATTAAACTCACATTTTTGTATCCTTTTGTCATGCCATCTTTTAACTTTTTCTTTAAACAGTTTGGCATTCTCGTAAGCCTGGGTTCTCCATTCATCAAGTGAGCTAATGTCAAAAAGCCTCTTCTCACCGGCAAGTTTGAAATCATAATTGAGCTCTTTAATGGCCCAATAAGGCTTATGTTCTAGTTCAAGAGGTAAGTGACATGCTTTTCCATAAACCTTTTTATACGGAGACATGCCCATAGGATTTTTGTATGCAGTCCTATATGCCCATAATGCATCATCAAGTTTCTTGGACCAATTCTTTCTAGATCTATTAAAGTCTTTTGCAAAATTAATTTAAGCTCTCTATTACTCAGTTCTACTTCACCACTAGACAGTGGATGATATGGAGATGCAATTCTATGATTAACATCATATTTAGCAAGCATTTTACGAAAAGTACCACGAATAAAATGTGAACCACCATCAGTCATTAAATATCTAGGGACTCCAAACCTCGGAAAAATAACTTCTTCAAGCATCTTAATAGAGGTGTTATGATCAGCCCTACTAGTTGGAATAGCTTCTACCCACTTAGTAACGTAATCAACAGTAACTAAAATATGTGTATACCCATTAGAGGAAGGAAAAGGTCCCATATAATCAGAGCCCCAAACATCAAATGGTTCAATAACAAGTGAATAATTCATAGGCATTTCTTGACGTCTACTAATATTACCAATTCTTTGACATTCATCACAAGATAGGACAAACTTACGGGCATCCTTGAAGAGAGTAGGCCAATAAAAACCGGATTGCAATACCTTATGTGCAGTTCTATCTCCCGTGTGGTGTCCTCCATAAGTTTCAGAGTGGCACTTGCGTAGGATCTGTTCCTGTTCATGCTCAGGTACACAATGTCTAATAACACCATCTACTCCTTCTTTATAAAGATGTGGGTCATCCCAAAAGTAATGTCTTAAGTCATAGAAGAACCTTTTCTTTTGCTGGTATGTGAAACTAGGTGGTATAAATTTAGCAACAATATAATTAGCATAATCAGCATACCATGGAGCAGTACGAGAAGCATTTGTGACAGCCAATTGTTCATCAAGTAAGCTATCATCAATAGGTAGTGGGTCATCAAGAACATTCTCTAGCCTAGACAAGTTGTTTGCAACGGGGTTCTCAGCTCCCTTTCTATCAATAATATGCAAATCAAATTCTCGAAGCAAGAGAACCCTTCTAATAAGTCTAGGTTTAGCATCTTTCTTTTCCATAAGATATTTAATTGCAGCATGACCAGTGTGAACAGTTACTTTAGAATCAACAATATAGGGTCTGAACTTATCACAAGCAAATACAACTGCTAAGAATTCCTTTTCAGTAGTAGCATAATTTCTTTGGGCACTGTCTAGAGTCTTACTAGCATATTGGATAACATTTAATTTCTTATCAACTCTTTGTCCTAGAACAGCCCCTAGAGCATAATCACTAGCATCACACATAATTTCAAATGGTAAATTCCAATCAGGTGGCTGAACAATAGGTGCAGAAATCAAAGCTTTCTTAAGTATTTCAAATGCTTCTACACAATCATCATCAAAGACGAAAGGAACATCTTTTTGTAAGAGATTAGTCAGAGGCCTAGAAATTTTAGAGAAGTCCTTAATGAACCTCCTATAAAATTCGGCATGACCAAGGAAACTTCTTATACCTTTAATGTCCTTAGGACATGGCATCTTTTCAATAGCATCAACCTTCGCTTTATCAAGTTCAATACCTCTTTTAGAAATTTTATGCCCCAAGACAATACCTTCATTAACCATAAAGTGGCACTTCTCCCAATTCAAGACAAGATTAGTTTCTTCACATCTCTGCAAAACTCGATCAAGGTTGCTTAAGCAATCATCAAAAGAAGTTCCATATACAGAAAAATCATCCATGAAAACTTCAACAATCTTTTCACAAAAGTCAGAGAATATAGTAGTCATACATCTTTGAAAGGTAGCAGGTGCATTGCATAAACCAAAAGGCATACATCTATAAGCAAAGGTACCGAAAGGGCAAGTAAAAGTTGTATTTTGTTGATCCTATTTTGACACAGGTATTTGAGAGAAACCAGAATAACCATCTAGAAAGCAAAAATGTGTTTGTTTGGATAATCTTTCTAGCATTTGATCAATAAAAGGTAAAGGGTAATGATCCTTTTTAGTAGCTTTATTTAATTTACGGAAATCAATTACCATTCTATAACCTGTAACAATTCTTTGTGGGATCAATTCATCTTTATCATTAGGAACAACAGTAATACCTCCCTTTTTAGGGACACAATGGACATGACTTACCCACTGACTATCAGCAACGGGATAGATTATACCTGCCTCTAGAAGCTTTAGTATTTCTTTTCTTACCACTTCTTTCATCTTAGGATTTAACCGTCGTTGGTGATCAACAACCGGTTTCACGTCTTTCTCCAATTTTATTTTATGCTAGCATAGAGTGGGACTAATGCCCTGAAGATCATCAAGAGTATATCCAATAGTAGCACAATGCTTCTTCAGAGTTTTCAATAATTTCTTTTCTTCATGCTCTGAAAGGTTAGCACTAATAATAACATGATATATCTCTTTCTCATCAATATAAGCATATTTAAGAGTATCAGGTAAAGGTTTAAGCTCAAACACGGGATCACCCTTGGGTGGAGGAGGATCCCCTAGAATTTCAACACGCAAGTTATGTTTCAAAATAGGTCTGTGTTTAAAGAATACTTCATCTATTTCCCTTCTTTCATTCATAAACATATCATTTTCATGGTCGAGCAAATATTGTTCTAAAGGATCATTAGGAGGCACGACAATAGAAGCAAGACCAATGATTTCATCTTTACTAGGCAATTCTTTATCATGGGGTTGTCTACGAAATTTAGCAAAATTAAACTCATGAGACATATCCCCCAAACCAATAGTAACAACATCCTTTTTTGCAGTCTATCTTAGCATTAACAGTATTCAAGAAGGGTCTACCAAATATAATGGGACAAAAGTCATCTTGTGGGGAACCAAGAACAAGAAAATCAGCAGGGTATTTAACTTTCCCACACAAGACTTCAACATCTCTAACAATCCCAACTGGTGAAATAGTGTCTCTATTGGCAAGTTTAATTGTAACATCAATTTCCTCTATCTCAGTAGGTGCAATATCATGCATAATTTCTTTATATAAGGAATGAGGTATTGCACTTGCACTAGCACCCATGTCACATGAGCCATGATAGCAATGATCTCCTACTTTAACAGAAATAACATGCATGCCTACAACAGGTCTATGTTTATTTTTAGTATCAGGTCTAGCAATTCTAGCAGCTTCATCACAGAAGTAAATAACATGCCCATCATATTATCAGCCAAGAGATCTTTAACCATAGCAATACTAGGTTCAACTTTAATTTGCTCAGGGGGTGTAGGTGTTCTAGTATTACTCTTACGAACCATAGTTGAAGCTTTAGCATGATCCTTTATTCTAACAGGGAAAGGTGGTTTCTCAATATAAGCAGTAGGAACAATAGAATCATTATAAGTGATAGTCTTTTCTTCAACTTTAATAGGTGCAACTACTTTTACTTCAATGAGAGGATTATATTTAAACCACTTCTCCTTAGGGAGATCAACATGAGTAGCAAAGGATTAACAGAAAGAAGCTACTATCTCAGAGTCAAGTCCATATTTAGTGCTAAATTCATAGAAAGCATCGGTATCCATAAAAGATTTAACACAATCAAACTTAGGTATTATACCTGACTCCTTACCTTCATCAAGATCCCAATGTTCAGGGTTGCGTTTAATTCTTTTCAATAAGTCCCATTTGAATTCAATAGTATTCATCATAAAGGACCCAGTACAAGAAGTATCGAGCATGGAGCGATTATCAAGAGAAAGCCGAGCATAAATTTTTTGAATAATAATTTATCTTGAGAGCTCATGATTGGGGCATGGATATAACATTGACTTAAGCCTCCCCCAAGCTTGACCGATGCTTTCTCCTTTGCGAGGCCAAAAATTATATATATATATAATTACGATCACGATGAACAAGATGCATAGGATAAAACTTCTGATGAAATTCCAATTTCAATTGGTTGTAGTTCCATGATCCCATATCATCACATAGCCTAAACCATGTCAATGACTTTCCCTTCAAAGATAAAGGGAAGACCTTCTTCTTGATAACATCCTCGGGCATAAGTGCAAGCTTAAATAATCCACAAACTTCGTCCACATAGATTAAGTGTAAATTGGGATGCAATGTTCCATCTCCTGTAAAAGGATTAGCTAGCAGTTTCTCTATCATACCTGAAGGAATTTCAAAGTAAACATTTTCAGTAGGTTCAGTAGGTTGAGGAGCAACTCTTTGCTCTACTGGTCGGGGTGAAGATACCCCAAACAAGCCCCTCAAAGGATTATGTTCCATAGTAACAAGTGACAGTAAATTTCAGCACACTATATAATTTTTCCTTACCAAATTCCACCTACCAAAGGCGCTTCACTCCCCGGCAACGGCACCAGAAAAGATTCTTGATGACCTACAAGTGTAGG
This sequence comes from Triticum urartu, assembly GCF_003073215.2. Taxonomy (NCBI): domain Eukaryota; kingdom Viridiplantae; phylum Streptophyta; class Magnoliopsida; order Poales; family Poaceae; genus Triticum; species Triticum urartu. The sequence continues at coordinate 539,595,237 of NC_053023.1, forward strand.
GGATCTATCATAGTCCTTTCGATAAGTAAGAGTGTCGAACCCAACGAGGAGCAGAAGGAAATGATAAGTAGTTTTCAGTAAGGTATTCTCTGCATGCACTGAAATTATCGGTAACAGATAGTTTTGTGATAAGGTAATTTGTAACGAGTAATAAGTAATGAAAGTAAATAAGGTGCAGCAAGATGGCCCAATCCTTTTTGTAGCAAAGGACAAGCCTATACAAACTCTTATATAAAGGAAAGCGCTCCCGAGGCCGCATGGGAATTATTGTCAACCTAGTTTTCATCACGTTCATATGATTCGCGTTCGGTACTTTGATAATTTGATATGTGGGTGGACCGGTGCTTGGGTACTGTCCTTCCTTTGACAAGCATCCCACTTATGATTAACCCCTATTACATGAATCCGCTGAGGGAGTCCTGGACTAAGGGGTCCTCGGGCGTTCGGCCTGTTATCCATGGGCCGGACTGATGGGCTGTGAAGACATGAAGGCCGGAGACTGTACCTGTGTCGGGATTGGACTCTCCTTGGCATGGAAGGCAAGCTTGGTGACCCACTATGAAGATTCCTTCTTATGTAACCGACTCTATGTAAACCCTAGATCCCCCCAGTGTCTATATAAACCGGAGGGGTTAGTTCAGAAAGGACAGATACTCATTACCATAGTCATACAGGCTAGACTTCTAGGGTTTAGCCATTACGGTCTCGTGGTAGATGAACTCTTGTAACACTCATATTCATCAACATCAATCAAGCAGGACGTAGGGTATTACCTCCACAGAGAGGGCCCGAACCTGGGTAAAGATCGTGTCCCCCGTCACCTGTTACCATCGATCCTAGACGCACAGTTCGGGACCCCCTACCCGAGATCCACCGGTTTTGATACCGACATCGGTGCTTTCATTGAGAGTTCCACTGTGCCATCGACAAAAGGCTCGATGGCTCGCTCTGTCCTTAAAGACAACATCACCTCCGGGGGAGCTCTGGCCCCAGGCCAAACCCTCCGGTTGGGCGGCTTTTCTATGATCGCCAGTTCAGCCGTTGAGCCGACGATGACCTCTCGGGCGATCGAAAACCCCCTTCGCATCAACTCCGAGCACTCCAAGAAGATGGATCCGATAGATTTTTCGTCTTTGAACGAACTCCTAGATCGCATCACCGCTTTGGGAATAGTCACAGACTACGATCGGATCGGGCCTAAAACTGATCAAGGAGAAATCGAGACCCTACCGATGACCCACCAGATTGCGGTAGTCGTGGAGCAGGACGACGAGTCTTCTTCTATACCGAAGACGGACTATGTTCGGATCGTTGACCAGGAAGAGCCGGATACCCACCCGCGAAAGGATGCGACCAGCCCTCCGAACATAGCATCGTACGGCGGTCCTAAACAATCAAGAGATATTTCGGAACCCGGACTGTTAAGCCCGGAAGGTCGTTAGACTCCGAATAATCGGTCAGGTCGGGGATCGGATTTAATTCCACCCACCCACCCAGATATAGACGCTCTCATGAGCATAAAACAACAGTCTCAGGAAACGGTCCATCACTTATGGGCCAGATTCCTCCTTGTCAAGGACAAGGTAAAAGATTGCCGTGACGAGGACGCAATATCAGCGTTCTGTCACAATTGTGCGGACGAAGGAATCCTCAACGCCATTAATCGCTGCCGCATACTGAAATTCGCTGACTTAGCAATCATCGTACAAAAGTACAGCGCGATGGAGAGAACCTGGAAAACTTAGGCAGCTTGCTGGGAACCGCCAGTCCCAACTCAACTCCCCCTACAGGCGAAAAGGGCACACCCTCGCGGTACGCCCAGTTCAACAGTCAAGAAACACAAAACAGCTATGCAGCACGGCACCATTCTGGTGGGGTGGCTCGATGGCCCATGCAAAATACATACAACACCAGATTCCGTGGCAACCCACAGCCTTAGAGCATGTTGGATACTACATCAGGTAGCCAAGAGTGGCAAGGACATCCTTATCAAGGATGGCCCAGAACGGCATCCCCCAGGGGACGATAATTCAAGAGTATTGACGGTCTTTGAGACATTCGCTTCAAAAAACAAGCGCAAAAGGGCGCTTCGCGAGCTCGCCAAAGTTTGCCAAATTGCTGCGATAAACCCCTGGAACGACACGGCTATAACATTCAACGTCGGTGACGAACCAAAGTACAGAACAGTACGAGCGCCAGCCGCGTTAGTCCTCAGTCTCATCGTGGACGGGTTTGGACTTACCAAGGTCCTCATGGACGGCGGCATTGGACTAAACCTCATTTATGAGGACACACGCCATAAAATGGAAATAGACAAGAGCCGCATCATGCAAAGTAACACAAGCTTCTGAGGAATTATTCCTAGTCGGGAGGCGCGGTGCGCAGGCAAAATCACACTGGACGTAGTATTCGGCACGCCGGAGAACTATCGGTCCGAAGAAATAACTTTCCAAGTGGCCCATTTCAGGAGCGGATATCACGCCCTGTTGGGGCGGGATGCTTTCACATGCTTTCAGGCCATACCCCATTACGGGTATATGAAGCTCAAAATGCTCGAACCAAACAGTATAATCACTCTCGTCAGTGATCCGGACATAGCACTCTGCGCTGAAAACAAAACCGCATCCCTGGCCCTGGAGGAGCTATCCGAAGCCCTCATGACCGACGAATTAACCGCACTACGCTCCACGGTGGACAGGGACGACGTGATCCTTGACAAACGCCCTAAATCCACATCCTTCAAACCAGTAGAAGAAATAGTCAAATTCCAGGTCCACCCAATGGACCCCAAGAAGACAACATCTATCAGAGCTCAACTGAACCCAATAGTTGACACCGCACTACAAGAATTCCTGCGTGAAAACTGGGGCATATTCGCCTGGCACCCTTCAGATATGCCAGGGATCCCACGCGAGCTGGCCGAACATAGCCTCAATATATTAAAGGGGTTTAAACCGGTCAAGCAATCACTACGGCGCTTTTTCGAACCCAAGCGACAAGCCATGTGGTAGGAGCTGGCCAAACTCATCGAGGCCGGATTCATTAGAGAAATCAAATACTCGGACTGGCTGGCAAACCTGGTGATGGTACCAAAGAAGGACAAATCCTGGCGCCTGTGCGTCGATTTCAAAGACCTTAACAAGGCTTGCCCTAAGGATCCCTTCCCCCTCCCCCGAATTGATCAAATCATCGACGCCACCGCAAGACATGACTCACTGTGTTTCCTCGATGCATATTCCGGATACCATCAAATCAAAATGAAGGAGTCCGATCAAGCCGCAACATCATTTATCAGCCCATATGGGCCATTTTGCTTCAACACCATGCCCTTTGGGCTCAAGAACGCCGGTGCCACATACCAACGCATGATTCAAACATGCCTGGAGAAACAGATCAGCAAAACAGTAGAAGCTTACGTCGATGACATCGTCATCAATACCAGGCACGTCGAAACACTAATAGACGACTTACGTCTTACATTCGACAACCTCCGGGCGTATGACATTAAGCTCAATCTGTAAAAGTGTGTCTTCGGCGTCCCCGCTGGAAAACTGCTGGGCTTCATCGTTTCCAATAGAGGAATCGAAGCAAACCCAGCCAAAATCCAAGCTTTGTCACAATTGGCTAAGCCAACAGACCTTAAACAAGTTCAGAAGCTTGCGGGTTGCATAGCAGCTCTAAGCCGCTTTATCTCCAGATTGGGAGAAAAGGTACTGCCACTCTATCGCCTTCTACGGCGAAACGACCACTTCGAGTGGACGGACGCGGCAACAGCCGGACTAGAGGAAATAAAAACCCTTCTTGCGAGCAATCCAATCCTGGCCACACCAAACGCTGGAGAACCGATGTTATTATACATATCGGCAACACACCAGGTGGTGAGCGCTGTACTCGTCGTTGAACGAGAATAGGACGAACATAAATTCCCGCTTCAGAAGCCAGTATAGTACGTATCTACTGTCCTTACACCATGCAAATCCCGGTACCCTCATTATCAAAAAATAGCATATGCGGTCTTCATGGCATCCCGAAAGCTCCATCACTACTTCCAGGAGTGTTCGATCACGGTGGCCTCCGAAGTACCACTCAATGACATCATAAACAACCGCGATGCTACTGGCCGGATTGCCAAATGGGCCATTGAACTCCTCCCATTTGACATTACATATAAACCACGTCGAGCTATCAAATCCCAAGTACTGGCCGACTTCATCACCGAACGGACAGAGGCCGAACTCCCTAAAGAGTACGACACATACTCCAATTGGGTCATGTACTTCGACAGCTCCAAAATCTTGGCTGGGTTAGGAGCGGGCGTCGTTTTAACGTCCCCTACTAGAGACATCGTCCAGTACATTCTCCAAATACTATACACAGACTCCAATAACGTAGCCGAATACGAGGCCTTATTACATGGTCTCCGGATGGCTGTCTCCATGGGCATACAATGCCTAGAAGTACGCGGGGACTCCAACCTTGCAATATCTCAAATAAACGGAGATTTCGACGCTAAAGATCCGAAGATGGCAGCGTATCGTAACACAATCATAAAAATGTCGGCCCGGTTCGAGGGACTCGAGTTCCATCATGTGGCTCGAGAAAGTAATCAAGTGGCGGATGTTCTTGCTCGTATCGGCGCTAAGCGCGGCCCCGTCCCACCTAATATTTTCCTGGAAAGGCTCTTTAAGCCATCCATGGTGTGGCAGGGGAAAACGACAATACTAGTCCAAAACCAAACATAATCCAAGATCCCGGAAACACCAACGTCGTCTGGGGCTCAGCCATCGAAATAACACCGTCGGCGCATCTCATCATGGCAGTCATTGCCCCATGGACCGAACCCTTCCTGGCCTACCTCAATAGGAAAGAGCTTCCTGAGGACCAGAATGAGGCCCGCTGCATTGTCTGGCGTTCAAAGGCCTACAAGGTTCAGGATGGAGAGCTCTACAAGAAAAGCGCCATCAGAGTCCTTCAACGATGTATATCCGAGGAAGAGGGACGACAGCTCTTGGATGAAATTCATGCCGGACTCGGCAGTCACCATGCCGCAGCTCGGGCCCTTGTTAGCAAGGCCTTCCGTACATGGTTTTATTGGCCGACGGCCCAAGCAGATGCACAGGACCTTGTCCAACGTTGCGTCGGATGCCAACTCTTCGCCAATCAAAGCCATATACCCCCCACCGCCTTACAAACAATCCCCATCACTTGGCCTTTTGCGGTCTGGGGACTCGATATGGTTGGACCCCTTAAAGGGGGAAGCCATAAGAAAAAATATCTGCTGGTTATGATGGACAAATTCACTAAGTGGATAGAGGCTAAGCCGGTCAAAACGGCTGAGTCCGGCCCGGTGATAGACTTCATATCCGGTGTTGTGCACTGTTATAGTGTCCCACACAACATCATCACTGACAATGGCTCCAATTTCACAGCCTACGAGGTACAAACCTGGTGTACTAATCTGGGTATTAAACTCGATTATGCCTTCGTCTACCACCCACAAACCAACGGTCAAGTCGAACGAGCCAACGATCTTATTATGAGTGGCATCAAGCCCAGACTAGTGCGGTCTTTGAAAGAATTAGACAAGCACTGGGTTGAGGATCTCGACTCCGTACTCTGTGGGCTGTGGACCACGCCCAACCGCACTACCGGATACACACCTTTCTTCATGGTGTATGGCGCAGAGGCCGTATTGCCCTGCGATATTATTCACGACTCACCTCGAGTTCGTATGTACGAAGAGAGAGAAGCCGAGCTTGATCGGCAGGATGGCCTAGATGCCCTGGAGGAGGAACGCGATGTCGCAAAAGCCCGCTCAGCATTTTACCAACAGCGGGCTCGAAGATATCAAAGCAGAGAAGTACGGGCCAAGCCTTACAACGTTGGCGAACTCATTCTACGCCTGGCGGAGAGGAAAAAGGACAAACTCAAGCCCAAATGGGAGGGTCCCTTCATAATTGACGAAGTTCTCACCGGAGGAGCGTACCGTCTTCGCGATGCATCAGACAATCGCCTCGAGCCGAACCCCTGGAATGCGTCCAGACTCCAGAGGTTCTATGCCTAGCGCAAAACCCCTTGTTCGTCTCCTCCTCCCCTATAGTTTCCATTATTTTTTCTCTCTTTTCTGATTATTTTCTTCTTTCTTGCTTTAACGCTTTGGTACGGCTAGACCGCACACCATCGACACATACATCTCTAAATATGTATGTCACTTGTACCTGGGGGCTTCTCTGACAGAAGTTCTTGTCATTCCTTGAGCATTAAGCTCCTCACATATGAGTTTTTCATATGTACCTTTTCTTTGCCACTATATGCATCGATATGACTTAAGTTTTGGCCCAGCTAGGTTGCCTGGCTCCTGTGCTTATTCCCTACGTTCTTGTTAGTTCGGCTAGGGCATAAAGGGAGCACCTCTGCGATTGTTACCGCCGGGTCATCCGGATGTGTACCTCAGACTAGGTGAAGCCGAAAGCTAGCGTTCTTAAGGGAATATTCCATTGTGCACCCCCAGAAGTTATATAAACTGTGGTGCTCACATCACAATTCAGACATGTACATTAAACGCATGCACACCCAGGGAAATGAATCCTTAACGGAACTATTCTCTCTGGAAGATGTTTCTTACAATATCAATGTAATATAACATAGCTAGCCGGATACAACTTGTCTATTCAAGCAACTATGACCCCTACGCCTAGTTTTCTAGGCATACCCCGGCCTATTCGGTCGCGATGGTATTCGGAAACACTCCCCACCTTCGGGTCCGGAGGTTGAAGAGAAAAGGTCTGCAATGATAAATGATATACAATTCAGCTAGATGAGGCAAGTACACAGTCACTTGGACTCGAACACCTCTTCCTCTACACCTTCCAACAGGCAGTCTAACTTACAATCCTGTTGGGAATATTTGGAGGCCACCTCTACTTGGTCATATACTATATTAACGGAAATTTCTTCCCCATTCGGCCCTACCGGTCCGACACGAGCCATGTGATTAGGATCCAGCTTGGTATATCACGTCTTCACCATGGCCCAAGCCTCTCGCGCACCCTCTCGACAGGCAGATATCTTCCATAGCAGGATACGCCGCCGCGCTCCCTTGAACAGCTCTACCAGCTTCTCCATGCTTCCTAGAGGGGAGTCGGATGGCCATAAAGCCTTGGCTACACGCTGCATAGCCTGCCGAGCTTGCTCGTGCAACTGCGACAGCCCTTGCAGAAGATCATTTGATGATCCGAACACTTCCTCTTCGGGGCGGTTCATCAATACACCTGCAATTACAGCTATATCAGCTACCGCCACCTCCAAACTGCTATAAGATAAAAGCGGCCACGTACTGAATATGCCGCCTCACAGCTTCTTGTTCTCCTTCACAGAGTCGGATAGCTGCGCTCGCATATCTTTCAGTTCTTCTCCCAGTTTGGTGTTCGAATCCTGGAGTTTCTTTTTCTCTTCAACGACTTTTGTGAATACACGCTCGCCCTTTGCTAGTAGCTTTTTGGCTCCGTGTTCTTCGCTTAGAGTGGCATCCAGCTGCTCGCGTACTTGGTCTAACGACCCAACACAAAGATTAGAACCCAGATTCACACTATCGGTGTATCATTATGAATTTTTGATAGAGGAAAATATTACCAGGAGATGCCTTGTATTTCTCCAGTTCGGCATTGGCAGCAAGTAGCTGGCGCCGACACTTTTCTAGTTCCTGAGCTAGCTGGGTATTCCTCTCCGTAAGCACCTGGTTGTACATTGATCCTTAAATCAGTTGTTTCAACTCCTTTAAGTCTCGGGGGCTACTGTCATATGGTTATCATAGTCAGACAAAGAGAATTTACCTGCACATCTTTCAAATGTTGCTTTGTGGCCCTGTTAATCCCATCTTGAGCAGCCCAGATGTATGCATCGGCTGAGTTGAAGGCGTTAAACGACTCTTCTGAAAAGCCAGGGTCTTGTAAAATAGCCCGGCGGCGCCGATGATTCATGGCACTCTCCACTTCCAAGTTGGTGACGGATACATCATCGGAGTCCTCGGCTGGAAGACAGTCCGGTATCGCCCCTGCATCAGCCCTCGTCGGCACGGCAGGATTTAAATTCTGGCTGTGGGAAGTACGGCCGCTCGGACCTACGGATATAGTCCGGCGCACCTTCCTCCTGACACATGGAAAACGGGAAGGTCAGGGTAGGACGTGACTGCTCAGGTGCGGGTTGGCAAATTCGTACCTCTTTGATGAAGGCACGATCATGTCTTTGTTTGCTTTCCTCTTGGAAGGCTTGCCCGGCGCGGGAGCCGATCTCTTCGAAATCGCCGAACGTCTCCCCTGTGAAGCACGATACAGTGCGGTGGGTGAGGCAGAACAAGAGCACTCTTTTAGAGAAGGTGTTTCTTAATTATTTACATGTGAAGCAGGAAGAAGGCCAGGGTAGTCGACGGTGATGGCCACTTCTGTGTCTTCATAGCTTGTCTGGTAAAACACTCCCCCCGCAAGCACCACGAATATATCCAGATCCTCTTCAAACCTAGGATCTAGCTCTCGGTTGTGGATCTCTGGCTGTGGGGCATGACTATGAAGTCCTTCGGTGACCTTCCGCCAGTGCTGTCATAAACAGACTTGAAATTTATCAAAATTAATCCGGAAGGGGAATGAGTGGAATAGAGGGATCGAAGCTTACCCAACTGGGAGCATCATACATAGAATATCCATCTCTGCGCTTGATGCGAAGAAACTCCTCTTCCTCCCCTTTAAATAGCTCGGCCAATATTTTGGCCAGAGCGGCGGGGGTATCCGGACCCTTTCGGCCATAGCGGGAGGCACTACAAAAAAAAGACACATCCATGACATTTTGGGCCGAATGAATTTTTTTCTGTCATACATATGACACTTCTATGACGATAATTGTGACAAAACCCGGTATCATCATAGATGTGGTGGGCTCCTACTTCTATGACAAAAAATCATGACACAAAATGGGCTTTTCGTCTTGGGCGGGCCGGAGACGCAGCTGCATGACATTCTTTGGGCCGTCCATGACGGAAAAAAACGTGGTAGAAGTGAGGGGGAGGAAAATTTCGGGGAGTTCCTAGTTATGGTGGGAGGTCGGGGGCCGAGCGATGCGCATTTCTCTCGTACACGTACGTGTGTGTGCGCGAGGTGTTGGCTCTAACTGAACCCGAGCGAGGCGTTGGTGTAACACCCCGGATATGATTTTCCCAATTTGTAATCCAACTCTTGCCTTTTTCCGGCGTTAAGTTATTTTATTTTCTCGGGTTCGGGTTTTTGCCTCCGTGTGTTGTTATCGTTGTCATGCATCTCATATCATGCCATCATGTGCATTGCATTTGCATACATGTTCATCTCATGCATTCGAGCTTTTTCCCCGTTGTCCGTTTTGCATTCCGGCGCTTCGTTCTCCTCCGGTGGTCATTTCTACCTTTCTTTCGTGTGTGGGGATTAAACATTTCCAGATTGGACCGAGACTTGCTAAGCGGCCTTGGTTTACTACCGGTAGACCGCCTGTCAAGTTTCATACCATATGGACTTCGTTTGATGCTCCAACGGTTAACCGAGGGACCGAAAAGGCCTCGTGTGTGTTGCAGCCCAACACCCCTCCAAGTTGGCCCAAAAACCCACCAAAACCTTCTCCATCATCTAGAGCGTTCGATCACGATCGCGTGGCCGAAAACCGCACCTCATTTGGACACTCCTAGCTCCCTCTGTGCCTATTTAAAGACACCCCCGAATTTCTCCTTCCCCTTCCTCCCAAAAACCTAGATCCAAATCATCATCACCGCCCGTCGGACAAAAGCCCCTGGCGACGGACGTGTCCGGTCCGCCCCGCCGCCGCCATGTGGCATGCTACCATTCGCCCGCCCGGGCGCCCACATCGCCGCTGACCCCGCGGGCCCGCGAGCCCGTGCGGGGCCCTCCCGGGCCCATCGACCAGCGCCGCCCCGCGCCTCCTCTTCTCCGACGCCGTCCGTCGCATACGCCGTCGCCGGCCGGACCTCGCCCCGGCCGCCGCAGTAGCACGCCAGAGCCGGTCGCCAGCGCCGCCCCGCGCCCCTCGCCGCCATCGCCGGCCGGAGCGCCGCCCTCGCCGGATCGGGACGAGAGGGGGCCGGATCCGCCCCTTCCCGGCCTTCCCCTCGACTTCCCTCGCCGGAGCCGCCGTCACCTCGCCGGAGTTCTGCCTTGGTTCGCGCGCCGGCATGAAACCCTAGATCTGAGAAGGGTTGACCTCATATTTTTCCCTAAGTCCCTAGTTATTTTGGCTATGTTCATCATGTTGTATCTCCTCATCCGTAGATCCGTTTTGAGCATATAGCATATCAAAATGTTCATCTCAGAGAGTACATCATTTCATCTCATTGCATCATTTTCATTAGAGTTCATCTTGATGCCCGAAATGCTGTAGGAAGAATGCTATTTGAGTTAATTGTTAGATCTCCTGCTCCAATTAGATATTTGTCATTTTTTGCCATGATTAATGTGTGCATGATATGCCCCTGAGCTCTTCATGAGTTTTGTTACATGTTTTGTCATCTATCCAGAGGTGCAACCCATGTATTTTTGTAATGTGTGTGTGGTGACTAGCACAAGCTTGCAAAGTGGAGCATTCGTTATGCTAATTTCAGGGACTTAGTGGAAATGCTAAGTCCTTGATCTGTTTATCTCATTATGCCATATGTTCATGTTGTTTCCTAGTGATCCGTGCCTCTTTTGAGGATGATCAGTAAGGATGTTTTGTTAATATTGTAGTGCTCTATCCATCCATGTCTTTGTTTTCAATTATGGAGCAACCTAGCTCGAGTCAATCGAGCTCTACTTTTGTCATTTCGTGAATCTGGGCGGATTGTCTACTTGTTAGCAATTTTGCCGAGGATGTTGTAGTTGATCCGTGCATGCTATGCTATTGATCTTGCCATGTCTACCTTGTATTTTGTGTATTCTTGATGGGTGTATGCTTAGATTGCCATGACTTGCTCTGTAGTGAGTGCATCGAGCTCGTAAACATGCCTACTTGATATCTGTTTCAGCATGCTCCAGTTTTCACTAAGTCTGAGAACTGATGATGTTTTTGCCATGTTCACATGCTTGCAAATGTATTTTCTGATCCCTTTTGGCTCAAGGTCACTAAGGGACTTTTGTTAAGCTCTTTGAGTAGCTCCATGCCATGCTTTACTTTGCTACGTTCATATCCTGTAGCATATTGTTTTTATGCTCCAAAGAGTGCTATATGATCTGAAATTCCAGACAAGTGTTAATTTCACTAAGTCTGAAATCTGTTTACCAAATGCATTTTTGCCATGCTTGTTTTAACCTATTAATGGATGAGTTGGATGTAGCACAGTGCTAGTATTTTGTTAAGCATCATGAATGTATCCCTTCCATGTATTTTGATGCCATGTTTGGGTGCTGTAGCATATTCATCTTGTTGCATTTAGATGGCTACTTGCTGTAAATCGCAGAACGTGGTCATATTTGAATTGCTTGCCATTTCCAAACCGTAACTCCGATTCCGGCGTTCTTTATATCGTTTTCAAGCAATTTAATCTCATCTTTCAAGTGGAACACTTGGATTTCTAAGGTGAGACCAGGTTAATGCATTCCTTGTCAAATCTTGCATGTGCATCTCATTTTGCATACCGCATAGCATACCATCTTTGCATCACGTTATTTGAGTTTGCACGTGGTTGATTGTGTCCTTGTTGCTTATTTGTCTTATTTGGGTAGAGCCGGGAGATGAGTTCGCTAACGAGGAGCCCATTGAGTTTGCTTTCGAGGATCCAGTCAACTCTGACAACTTTGCAGGCAAGATGATCATACCCTCGAAATCACTACTATCTTTGCTTTGCTAGATGCTCGCTCTTTTGCTATGCCTATGCTACGATGCCTACCACTTGCTTATCATGCCTCCCAATTTTCCATGTCAAACCTCTAACGCACCATGCCCTAGCAAACCGTTGATTGGCTATGTTACCGCTTTGCTCAGCCCCTCTTGTAGCGTTGCTAGTTGCAGGTGAAGATTGGAGACCGTTCCTTGTTGGAACATTATTTTACTTGTTGGGATATCATTATATTGCCATGTTATCTTAATGCATCTACATACTTGGTAAAGAGTGGAAGGCTCGGCCTCTCGCCTAGTGTTTTGTTCCACTCTTGCCGCCCTAGTTTCCGTCATATCGGTGTTATGTTCCCGGATTTTGCGTTCCTTACACGGTTGGGTGATAATGGGAACCCCTTGATAGTTCGCCTTGATTAAAGCTTTTCCAGCAATTCCCAACCTTGGTTTTACCATTTGCCACCTAGCCTCTTTTTCCCTTGGGTTTCCGGAGCCCGAGGGTCATCTTATTTAACCCCCCCGGGCCAGTGCTCCTCTGAGTGTTGGTCCGACCGAGTAGACTGCGGGGCCACCTCGGGGCAACTTGAGGGTTGGTTTTACTCGTTGGATGTCCCATCTGAGTGTGCCCTGAGAACGAGATATGTGCAGCTCCTATCGGGATTTGTCGGCACATTCGGGCAGTGTTGTTGGATTTGTTTTAACTTGTCGAAGTGTCTTGAAGAACCGGGATACCGAGTCTGATCGGAATGTCTCGGGAGGAGGTCTATTCCTTCATTGACCGTGAGAGCTTGTCATGGGCTAAGTTGGGACTCCCCTGCAGGGATTTGAACTTTCGAAAGCCGTGCCCGCGGTTATGGGCAGATGGGAATTTGTTAATGTCCGGTTATAGATAACTTGAACCTTAACTTAATTAAAATGAATCAACTATGTGAGTTACCGTGATGGTCTCTTCTCGGCGGAGTCCGGGAAGTGAACACGGTGTTGGAGTAATGCTTGCGCAGGTTGCTCTCTAGTTACTCGTTTGCACTTTGCCTCCTCTTCTCGCTCTCTTTTGCGAACAGGTTAGCCACCATATATGATAATCGCTTGCTGCAGCTCCACATATTTACCTTGCCTTACCCATAAGCTTAAATAGTCTTGATCGCGAGGGTGCGAGATTGCTGAGTCCCTGTGGCTCACAGATTACTTCCAAATCAGATGCAGGGCCTGCTGATTCCGCTCCAGATGACGCACTTGAGCTCAAGTGGGAGTTTGACGAGGACTCACGCCGTTACTACATGTTTTCCTTGATGATCAGTAGTGGTGCCCAGTTGGGGTGATCGGGACCGTTTTGCATGTTGGGTTTATCTTTCATTTTGGCGCCGTAGTCGGGCCATGAGTGTTTGATTGATGTAATGCTATTTATGTACTTTGATTGACGTGGCGAGTGTAAGCCAACTAGGTACCTTCCCCTTTTATTATCTATATTACATGGGATGTTGTGATGATTGCCTAACTTGCGACATTGCTTTCAATGCAGTTATGCCTCTAAGTCATGCCTCGACACGTGGGAGCTATAGCCGCATCGAGGGCGTTCCAAGTTGGTAATCAGAGCCTTCCCCGACCTTAGGAGCCCCATTGCTTGATCGTTTTTAGCGGCCGAGTTGTGTCTAGAAAAATGTTTTGAGTCATTTAGGAATTATATATCGGAGAGTTTAGGAATTCTTTTTACTCCCCAGTCTCCTCATCGCTCTGGTAAGGCATCCTGACGTAGAGTTTTGACTCTTCTCTTCTCAAATTTCACTAATTTTTTTTAGGATCACGCGGGTATCTTGGAATCGTTCCGATGGTTTTGTGACGAGAACATTGTTCTTGGTGCCTCCTGTCTTTAGGGGTTGTGGCAGTGTCCCGGGGAGTTGAGCTCCGAGGTGTTGTCGTCACAATTTTATCATTGCAGTTCTGGAATACCTGAGTTTAGTATGCCGACATCGAAAATCTCTTTTATGCAGTTCGTTGGTGAGATAACCTCGATGCCAACCAGTACTGGGGCGGGAGTTCGGGAGTATCGCCATAACTTGTATAACGGATGCTTTTCGAAGGTTGAGCTAGATGGTTTCCGAAGTTTTTCTCGGTTGTGTGTTGAAGGACGGATACAGCTGGATGTAGGATTTGCTAGATTTGGGTGAGATATTATGCTTCCCCTGTATCCCCAACACCTGATTGCATAACCGGAAAGTTTCGGGAGTTTCATAGGTGGTAATTCTTGTAGCTCTAGTTCTTCTTCCACGGATATTTGGTTTGAGATTGGGATTAGTATTCGTTCTTGATCCGTACCTTGTTGATTTATTCCTCTACCTAAATTCTAAGTGGCTTCTCAATTTATGGATATGTGACCATTTCAAGTGGAATGCATTCGTTCTTATGTTCGGATGTGAAGACTATATGTTGCAATTGCAACCCGTTTGATTCAGCTTCATTTTATCTGTTAATGTGCTAACTATTGTCACCCTCTTCAGGATGGCTCCTGCTAAGAGCACCAATCAGAATCAGAATCAAGTTTCGCCACCACCTCCTCCTCCTCCGGAGGCATGGCAAGCTGTGATGGCCGCAACCAATGCAAACACACAGTTGATCATGCAAATTCTTCAAGAGCACAATCAAGCGAACCAAGGCAACCAAGGCAACAATCAGAATCACTTTCCTACACTCAACCAGTTCCTTGCTAACGGGCCAAAGACTTTCAGCAATTGTGTTGAGGCAACTGATGCTGACGATTGGCTCGTGGATCTGTGCAAGCATTTCGAGTGCAGTAACGTCAGGCCTGAGGACTTCGTCAAGTTCGCTTCCTTCCAACTCAAAGATCAAGCTGCAGAATGGTTCCAGCAGTACAAGGATTCCAGAGGAGGCCGTGTGATTACCTGGGATGATTTCCGTCAAGACTTCAAAGCTCATCATATTCCTCAGAGCGTGGTTGAAAGCAAGCATGAGGAATTCCGCAACCTGAAGCAAGGCTCTTTGTCTGTCTATGACTACAACAAGTTGTTTCAGAAGCTCGCCCGCTTTGCTAAGCAGGACGTCCTAGATGAGAAGAGCATGATATACCAGTTCAGGGGTGGTCTCAGAGAAGAAATTCAGCTAGCTCTTGTTCTCTTTGAGCCCTTGAGGTACGATGAGTTCTACAACATGGCATTGAAGCAAGAGGCCGCTCAACTGAAGTGTGATGCGTCCAAGAAGCGAGTCAGAGATGCTACTCCTTCTTCCTCTACTCAAGTGGCCAAGCAACAGAAGTATTGGATTCCTCCTCCTCCATTTCGTCAGCCGTATCAGCAGAAGAGCAAAGGTGGCAGTGGATCTTCCCACCCACCCAACCCTGGCTTTCAGAACAAGACTTCGTCTCAAGCTCCAAGATCGAGTGCTCCGTATCACCGCTTTCAGAGGTCACGTGCAACAAGTGCCAACAGAAGGGTCACTATGCCAACAAATGCTTCAATCAGAGGCGTCTCCCTCCTCCTCCTCCTCCTGTGAGATCGGCAAGTTCAGCTATGGTCAAGCATAACCCCAAGCACGCCCAGGTCAACTTGATGAATGCAGCTCAGGCAGAGGACTCGTCAGATGTCATCATGGGTAACCTTCCTATTAACGATGTTCCTGCAAAAGTACTTTTTGATACTGGTGCATCGCATTCTTTCTTGTCATGCCCTTTTGCATCGAAGCACAATGTTGATACTGAGGTCATGCCCAAAGTCATGCAAGTTGTTTCTCCCGGCAAGCTCTTGACTTCTAGTTTGGTTGCTCCCGATATTTCTATCACATTGGGCGACTACAAGTTTCTTTCTTCTCCGGTGGTTCTTGGCAACTCAGATATTGATCTTATTCTCGGAATGGATTGGCTTTCTAAGCACAAGGCGCATCTTGATTGTGCAGCCAGGCAGATTCAATTGACTCATTCGTCTGAGGATGTAATTGTCTTTGCCGCTCGTGATGATACCATCCGTCTGTTTTCTCTCAATGAGAAGGGTGAACTGGATGCTATCTCGCAAATTCCAGTCGTTTGCGAATATCAAGATGTCTTTCCAGAAGAGCTTCCAGGAATGCCTCCACACCGGCCAGTTGAATTCGTCATCGATCTTGAGCCTGGTACGGAACCTGTGTGCAAACGTCCTTACAAGCTCGGACCTGAAGAGTTGAAGGAGCTGAAGAAGCAACTCGATGTTCAAGAGAGAATGGGCCTCATCCGACCTAGTTCTTCTCCGTGAGGTTGTGGTGTTCTTTTTGTGAAGAAGAAGGATGGAACAGACCGACTTTGTGTTGATTACCGTCCATTGAACAAGAAGACCATCAAGAACAAATACCCACTTCCCAACATCAACGAGCTATTCGAACAACTCAAAGGTGCCCAAGTATTCTCCAAGCTTGATCTCTGTATGGGTTATCATCAGATCCGAATCCGTGAGCAAGATATTCCCAAGACGGCTTTCAGGACAAGCTTTGGTTCATATGAATACACTGTCATGTCTTTTGGCCTCGTCAACGCTCCTCCGACGTTCT
The DNA here is from genome assembly GCF_003073215.2 of Triticum urartu. Lineage (NCBI taxonomy): Eukaryota > Viridiplantae > Streptophyta > Magnoliopsida > Poales > Poaceae > Triticum > Triticum urartu. The sequence goes on from NC_053023.1 coordinate 539,611,602, forward strand.
CTCGCATGATGAATTTCATCTTCAACGCCTACACCAATGACTTCGTTTTGGTCTATCTCGACGACATTCTGGTTTTCTCGAAGAACAAGGAAGATCATGCCAAGAACTTGCGTTTGGCACTCGATAAGCTGAGGGAACACAAGTTCTACGTTCTCCAAGTGCGAATTTTGGCTCGATGAGGTTCTTTATCTTGGTCATATCATCTCTGCCAAGGGCATTGCGGTGAATCCTGAGAAGGTGTCTGCAATTGTGAATTGGGAACCACCTCAGAACGTGAAGCAACTCCGTAGCTTCCTCGGTCTCGCAAGCTATTGCCGAAGATTCGTTGAAAACTTTTCTAAGATCGCGAAGCCTCTCTCAAATCTTCTCCAGAAGCACGTCAAGTACGTTTGGTCTCCGGAATGTGACATCGCTTTCAACACTTTGAAAGAGAATTTGGTCACTGCTCCAGTTCTGACTCCGCCTGATGAATCCAAGCCATACGAGGTCTTTTGTGATGCCTCTCTCCAAGGTCTTGGCGCAGTGTTGATGCAAGAGAAGAAAGTTGTGGCTTATACCTCTCGCCAGTTGAAGCCCAATGAGAAGAACTACCCCACTCATGACCTCGAGTTGGCGGCAGTTGTGCATGCTCTTTTGACTTGGAGACATCTCTTATTGGGAAGAAAAGTGGACATTTTCACTAATCACAAGAGTCTCAAGTACATCTTCACTCAGCCTAATCTCAACCTCAGGCAAACTCGATGGGTTGAAATGATTCAAGAGTATAATCCGAGTATTGAGTATACTCCAGGCAAGGCCAATGTGATTGCTGACGCATTGAGCAGAAAGGCTTACTGCAACAGTCTGATTCTCAAGCCTTATCAACCCGAGCTTTGTGAAGCTTTCCGCAAACTTAATCTGCAAGTTGTTCATCAAGGTTTCCTCGCCAACCTTCAAGTCTCTCCTACCTTGGAAGACCAGATTCGCCAAGCCCAACTTCTTGATGCTATGGTGAAAAAGGTGAAGATTGGGATTGCCAAGAGCCAACCCAAGTACAAGTGCTACCGCCTTGATGACAAGGATACTCTCTTCTTCGAGGATTGTATTGTTGTTCCCAAAGGTGACCTTTGTAAAGTGATCATGAATGAGGCTCACAATTCTCTCCTCTCCATCCACCCTGGGAGCACGAAGATGTATCAGGACCTCAAGCAGGCTTATTGGTGGACTCGAATGAAGCGCGAGATCGCTCAATTCGTGAACGAGTGTGATGTCTACAGAAGAGTGAAGGCAGAACACCAAAGGCCAGCTGGTCTCCTCCAACCTCTTGCCATTCCAGAATGGAAGTTTGACCACATTGAGATGGACTTCATGACTGGGTTTCCAAAGTCCAAACGTGGCAATGATGCTATATTCGTTGTCATCGACAAACTCACTAAAGTGGCTCACTTTCTGCCTATCAAAGAGTCAATCACTACAGCTCAATTGGCGGAACTCTATACTTCTCGAATTGTCTCTCTGCACGGTATTCCACAAGTGATCTCTTCAGACCGTGGCAGCATCTTTACATCCAAGTTTTGGGATTCTTTTCAGAAGGCCATGGGCACCAACATCCGCTTCAGCACAGCTTTCCATCCTCAAACTAGCGGTCAAGTCGAGCGTGTCAATCAGATTCTTGAAGATATGCTCAGGGCTTGTGTGATCTCCTTCGGCATGAAGTGGGAGGATTGTCTTCCTTATGCTGAATTCTCCTACAACAACAGTTTTCAAGCAAGTTCGGGCAAGGCCCCATTCGAAATTCTGTATGGCAGGAAGTGCCGTACCCCTCTCAACTGGTCTGAAACCGGTGAACGTCCTCAGAAATGACTTAATCACAGAGGCAGAGGAAATGTGCAAAGTCATTCGAGATAACCTCAAAGCAGCCCAATCCCGCCAGAAGAGCTACTATGATAGTAAGCACCGTGATTTGGCTTTCGAGATCGGAGATCATGTTTACCTCCGTGTCTCTCCTATGAAAGGTACTCGTCGCTTCGGTATAAAAGGGAAGCTTGCCCCTAGATACGTGGGACCTTTCAAGATTGTCAGCAAGAGAGGCGATCTCGCCTATCAACTCGAGCTTCCTTCAAAGTTTGCAAATGTTCATGACGTGTTCCATGTCTCTCAGCTCCGAAAGTGCTTCAAGACTCCTGACCGCACCGTCAACTTCGAGGACATTGAGCTCCAAGAAGATCTCTCTTATCGTGAGCACCCCGTTGCTATTCTTGAAGAGACTGAACGCAAGACTCGCAACAAGTCAATCAAATTCCTCAAAGTCAAGTGGTCACACCATTCCGACCGTGAAGCTACCTGGGAACGCGAGGATCACCTCCGTTCTGAATACCCGGCGTTCTTTCAGTCCTAGATCTCGGGACGAGATCCTTTCGTAGTGGTGGAGTGTTGTAACACCCCGGATATGATTTTCCCGGTCTTAAGTTATTTTATTTTCTCGGGTTCGGGTTTTTGCCTCCGTGTGTTGTTATCGTTGTCATGCATCTCATATCATGCCATCATGTGCATTGCATTTGCATACATGTTCATCTCATGCATTCGAGCTTTTTCCCCGTTGTCCGTTTTGCATTCCGGCGCTTCGTTCTCCTCCGGTGGTCATTTCTACCTTTCTTTCGTGTGTGGGGAATAAACATTTCCGGATTGGACCGAGACTTGCCAGGCGGCCTTGGTTTACTACCGGTAGACCGCCTGTCAAGTTTCGTACCATTTGGACTTCGTTTGATGCTCCAACGGTTAACCGAGGGACCGAAAAGGCCTCGTGTGTGTTGCAGCCCAACACCCCTCCAAGTTGGCCCAAAAACCCACCAAAACCTTCTCCATCATCTAGAGCGTTCGATCACGATCGCATGGCCGAAAACCGCACCTCATTTGGACACTCCTAGCTCCCTCTATGCCTATTTAAAGACACCCTCGAATTTCTCCTTCCCCTTCCTCCCGAAAACCTAGATCCAAATCATCGCAGCCCGCCGGACAAAAGCCCCCCGCCGACGGACGTGTCCGGTCCGCCCCGCCGTCGCCACGTGGCGCGCTGCCATTCGCCCGCCCGGGCGCCCTCATCGCCGCCGACCCCGCAGGCCCGCGAGCCCGTGCGGGGCCCTCCTGGGCCCATCGACCAGCGCCGCCCCGTGCCTCCTCTTCTCCGACACCGTCGCCAGCCGGACCTCGCCCCGGCCGCCGCAGCAGCTCGCCGGAGCCGACCGCTAGAGCCGCCCCGCGCCCCTCGACGCCATCGCCGGCTGGAGCGCCGCCCTCGCCGGATCGGGACGAGAGGGGGCCGGATCCGCCCCTTCCCGGCCTTCCCGTCGACTTCCCTCGCCGGAGCCGCCGTCACCTCGCCGCAGTTCTGCCTTGGTTTGCGCGCCGGCGTGAAACCCTAGATCTGAGAAGGGTTGACCTCATATTTTCCCTAAGTCCCTAGTTATTTTGGCTATGTTCATCATGTTGTATCTCCTCATCCGTAGATCCGTTTTGAGCATATAGCATATCAAAATGTTCATCTCAGAGAGTACATCATTTCATCTCATTGCATCATTTTCATTTGAGTTCATCTTGATGCCCGAAATGCTATTGGAAGAATGCTATTTGAGTTAATTGTCAGATCTGCTGCTCCAATTAGATATTTGTCATTTTTTGCCATGATTAATGTGTGCATGATATGCCCCTGAGCTCTTCATGAGTTTTGTTACATATTTTGTCATCTATCTAGAGGTGCAACCCATGTATTTTTGTGATGTGTGTGTGGTGACTAGCACAAGCTTGCAAAGTGGAGCATTCGTTATGCTGATTTCAGGGACTTAGTGGAAATGCTAAGTCCTTGATCTGTTTATCTCATTATGCCATATGTTCATGTTGTTTCCTAGTGATCCGTGCCTCTTTTGAGGATGATCAGTAAGGATGTTTTGTTAATCTTGTAGTGCTCTATCCATCCATGTCTTTGTTTGCAATTATGGAGCAACCTAGCTCGAGTCAATCGAGCTCTACTTTTGTCATTTTGTGAATCTGGGCAGATTGTCTACTTGTTAGCAATTTTGCCGAGGATGTTGTAGTTGATCCGTGCATGCTATGCTATTGATCTTGCCATTTCTAGCTTGTATTTTGTGTATTCTTGATGGGTGTATTCTTAGATTGTCATGACTTGCTCTGTAGTGAGTGCATCGAGCTCGTAAACATGCCTACTTGATATCTATTTCAGCATGCTCCAGTTTTCACTAAGTCTGAGAACTGATGATGTTTTTGCCATGTTCACATGCTTGCAAATGTATTTTCTGATCCCTTTTGGCTCAAGGTCACTAAGGGACTTTTGTTAAGCTCTTTGAGTAGCTCCATGCCATGCTTTACTTTGCTACGTTCAGATCCTGTAGCATATTGTTTTTATGCTCCAAAGAGTGCTATATGATCTGAAATTCCAGACAAGTGTTAATTTCACTAAGTCTGAAATCTGTTTACCAAATGCATTTTTGCCATGCTTGTTTTAACCTGTTAATGGATGAATTGGACGTAGCACAGTGCTAGTATTTTGTTAAGCATCATGAATGTATCCCTGCCATGTATTTTGATGCCATGTTTGGGTGCTGTAGCATATTCATCTTGTTGCATTTAGATGGCTACTTGCTGTAAATCGCAGAACGTGGTCATATTTGAATTGCTTGCCATTTCCAAACCGTAACTCCGATTCCAGAGTTCTTTATATCGTTTTCAAGAGATTTAATCTCATCTTTCCAGTGGCATACTTGGATTTCTATGTTTAGGACAGGTTCATGCATTCCTTGTCAAATCTTGCATGTGCATCTCATTTTGCATCCCGCATAGCATACCATCTTTGCATCACGTTGTTTGAGTTTGCACGTGGTTGATTGTGTACTTGTTGCTTGTTTGTCTTGTTTGGGTAGAGCCAGGAGACGAGTTCGCTAACGAGGAGCCCGCTGAGTTTTCTTTCGAGGATCCAGTCAACTCTGACAACTTTGCAGGCAAGATGATCATACCCTCGAAATCACTACTATCTTTGCTTTGCTAGATGCTCGCTCTTTTGCTATGCCTATGCTACGATTCCTACCACTTGCTTATCATGCCTCCCAATTTGCCATGTCAAACCTCTAACCCACCATGTCCTAGCAAACCGTTGATTGGCTATGTTACCGCTTTGCTCAGCCCCTCTTATAGCATTGCTAGTTGCAGGTGAAGATTGGAGACCGTTCCTTGTTGGAACATTATTTTACTTGTTGGGATATCATTATATTGCCATGTTATCTTAATGCATCTATATACTTAGTAAAGGGTGGAAGGCTCGGCCTCTCGCCTAGTGTTTTGTTCCACTCTTGCCGCCCTAGTTTCCGTCATATCGGTGTTATGTTCCCGGATTTTGCGTTCCTTACGCGGTTGGGTGATAATGGGAACCCCTTGATAGTTCGCCTTGATTAAAGCTTTTCCAGCAATGCCCAACCTTGGTTTTACCATTTTCCACCTAGCCTCTTTTTCCCTTGGGTTTCCGGAGCCCGAGGTCATCTTATTTAACCCCCCCGGGCCAGTGCTCCTCTGAGTGTTGGTCTGACCGAGTAGACTGCGGGGCCACCTCGGGGCAACTTGAGGGTTGGTTTTACTCGTAGGATGTCTCATCTGAGTGTGCCCTGAGAACGAGATATGTGCAGCTCCTATCGGGATTTGTCGGCACATTCGGGCGGTGTTGTTGGATTTATTTTAACTTGTCGAAGTGTCTTGAAGAACCGGGATACCGAGTCTGATCGGAATGTCTCGGGAGGAGGTCTATTCCTTCGTTGACCGTGAGAGCTTGTCATGGGCTAAGTTGGGACTCCCCTGCAGGGATTTGAACTTTCGAAAGCCGTGCCCGCGGTTATGGGCAGATGGGAATTTGTTAATGTTCGGTTGTAGATAACTTGAACCTTAACTTAATTAAAGTGAATCAACTGTGTGAGTTACCGTGATGGTCTCTTCTCGGCGGAGTCCGGGAAGTGAACATGGTGTTGGAGTAATGCTTGCGCAGGTTGCTCTCTAGTTACTCGTTCGCGCTTTTCCTCCTCTTCTCGCTCTCTTTTGCGAACAGGTTAGCCACCATATATGCTAGTCGCTTGCTGCAGCTCCACATATTTACCTTGCCTTACCCATAAGCTTAAATAGTCTTGATCGCGAGGGTGCGAGATTGCTGAGTCCCTGTGGCTCACAGATTACTTCCAAATCAGATGCAGGGCCTGATGATTCCGCTCCAGATGACACACTTGAGCTCAAGTGGGAGTTCGATGAGGACTCACGCCGGTACTACGTGTCTTTCCCTGATGATCAGTAGTGGTGCCCAGTTGGGGTGATCGGGACCGTGTTGCATGTTGGGTTTATCTTTCATTTTGGCGCCGTAGTCGGGCCATGAGTGTTTGATTGATGTAATGCTATTTATGTACTTTGGTTGACGTGGCGAGTGTACGCCAACTAGGTACCTTCCCCTTTTATTATCTATATTACATGGGATGTTGTGATGATTGCCTAACTTGCGACATTGCTTTCAATGCGGTTATGCCTCTAAGTCGTGCCTCAACACGTGGGAGCTATAGCCGCATCGAGGGCGTTACAGTTGGGCTCTAAATGAACCTGAGCGATTGCGCTGCAGGCTACGCATTACTGAACCCGAGCGATCGATCGATAGCTGTTACTGAACCCGATCGAGCGATTCCTTCGCTACTGCTGCTAACTGAAGCCGATCGATGCTGCCTCTGGGATGAACAGTGAGCGTTGCGGGGGGGGGGGGGGGGGGGGGGGGGGGGGGGGGGGGGGGGGGGGGGGTTGGATGAAGAGTGAGCGGTGGCGTTGCCTCTGGATGAAGAGGACACCATGGTGTGGTGGAGGGCTGGATGAACAGTAGACGGTGGAGTGGTGCCCGCGGAGGGGTGGATGAATAGGACCCCGTGGTGTGGGGGGCTGGATGAACAGTAGACGGTGGAGGTGTGACCGTGGAGGGGTGGTTGAACAGGACCCCATGGTGTGGAGGGCTGGATGAACAGTGGACGGTGGAGGGGTGGTTGAACAGTAGCCGGTGGAGTAGCGCGCGGTGGAGGCTGGATGAACAGGAGCCCGTGGAGGCTGGAGGAGGTCGACAGTGGAGATGAACAGTATCCCGTGGAGTCCCGTTTTGCGGTACACCACACCCCTCCCGATGAACAGGACCCCCATTTCGACCGTAGGAGGTCCATTTCGTCCGTTTTGCGGTACGCCACACCCCTCCCGATCAATAGGACCCCCGTTTCGACCGTAGGAGGTCCGTTTCCATCGTTTTGCGGTACGCCAGACCCCTCCCGATCAACAGGACCCCGTTCCGAACGTAGATGGTCTGTTTCCTCCGTTGTGCGGTATGCCAGGCCTCGTTTCCATCGCCTGTTCCGTCCAAGCCCTCCCGATGAACACGACCACACGTTCCGTTCCGACCCAGCCGATTGGCTCCCACGTGTTCCGTTGCCTCCCGATGAACACGGCGCATTCTGTTGCCTCCCCATGAACACGACGCATTCTGTTGCCTCCTCATGAACACGACGACAACGCTATTTCTCCATTCCGACCCAGCCATGTACATGAGCCCTGGCCGTACGTATGCGCGAGTAGGCATTTGACACCCCGCTCGTATGTACACATACGTGGCCGTATTTTCTTTCTTGCACCCTGGCCGCTTTACGTACGTGTACATGCTACGTGCGCGCCTCTACTACAACACGTGCGCGCCTCTACATCGACCAGTATGTACGTACACGTTCGCGACCAGAATGACAACGCTACATACGCTTCGACCAGGTGGGTCCCGACTGTCAGGCACTTCCTTGCCTGCGAAGATGTAGCTGGTTGGTCCCAGCAGTCAGGGGGGCGAATCGTTTTTTTTGCCCGGACGCACTTCCTTGTGTGCGAAGATGTAGCCGGTGGGTCCCAACAGTCAGGGGGGCGAATCATTTTTTTGCCCGGACGCACTTCCTTGCGTGCGAAGGTGTAGCTGGTGGGTCCCAGCAGTCAGGGGGGTGAATCATTTTTTTTGCTCGGACGCACTTCCTTGCGTGCGAAGATGAAGCTGGTGGGTCCCAGCAGTCAGGGGAAACGTTTTTTCCGCGAAATACGGTGGCCCGTCTAGTGGGTCCTAGCTGTCAGGTAGAGGAATCATTATTTTCCGCGTAATAAGGAGGCACTTCCTTGCTGCGGCCCTGGACCCAGCTGTCAGCCTCTCCACGTACAGTCCACATCCGATGGAAGTCGTTCCTTGACCATGTTGACCAGGCCGCACCGAGAGCACCACGACGGTGGACGACGGCGAGGCCTAGGAAGGGGATTACGCGGAGCCGGGGAAGACGCAGCAGTGGAAGCCCGCGCAGAGAGGAGTACGAGGGTTCACTGGTTCGGCTGCGGTGTGAGGCTACCGGCGCTGTAGGGCCTGGCCAGCGGTGGGAATAGTAGGGGGCAGTGAGGCCTCCGCGGCAGCACAGCCGGCCACGGGAGGCAGGAGCATGCAACACGACCGGCGCTGCTTTGGGCAGCTGGAGCAAGAAGACCAGAGGTTGAAGAAGCACTACGACCGTTGGATGGACATCGTACGGTCACTGGAGCTAGAATCGTTCTTATTGACTAAGTTGACAAAGCCCTCCATCCCCGTCAACTTAGTTTGCCCACAAGTCATCCTCCCACTATGGTGGGTCCCAGCTAGCAGGGGGTATTCATTTTTTGTGCGTAATAAGGAGGCACTTCCTTGCATGCGAAGATATAGCTGGTGGGTCCGACATGTCAGCGGGGGAACGTTTTTTCGCAAAATACAGAGGCCCTTCCGGTGGGTCCCAGCTGTCAGGTGGAGGAATCATTATTTTGAGCTTACAGTCCACGGCCGATGGATGTCGTTCGTTGACCATGTTGACCAGGCCGCGCCGAGAGCACCATGGCGGTGGACGACGGCGAGGCCTAGGAAGGGAACGACACGGAGCCGGGGAAGACTCGACAATGGTTGCCCACGCGGTGGGGAGTACGAGGGTTTACTAGTCCAGCTGCCGTCATCGGAAAATAACAGGGGGTGTGTGTGAGTAGAGGAATGGCCTGGCCAGCAATGAAGTAGGGTGGGCGGTGCGGCCTGTGCGGCAGCACAGCCGGCCACGGGAGGCGGGAGCAGGCAGTCCCACCGGAGCTGGTTTGGGCAGCTGGAGCAAGAAGATCAGATATTGAAGAAGCAGCACGGCCGTTGGATTAACATCCAACGGTCACTGCTGCTAGAATCGTTTGTGGACTAAGTTGACAAAGCCAAAGTACACGTCAACCTAGTAGACCCACAAGTCAGCCTCCAAATCTGTCCCAAGCAGCATACAGCCCGAAATTTCTAGCCAGATTCAAATTAATTTTAAATCTAAATATACCTTAATTTAAATTCAATGAAATTTTACCCGCACAAAAACAATGAAATTTAAAATATCAAAATCCGAAAGAAAATAGTATTTTGGAACTAATTGCCTGTTTGCTGTATTTTTCATTTTACAGCCCATTTATTATTACTTATAGCCCATTTCTTATTACTTATAGCCCATTTTCTGGGCAAAATGCATCCCTCCTTGTCTTGAAAGATTTCCGGCCTAGCAGGGCATAGAAAAGCAAGTAGGCCTATGTTGGTTATTCTACAAAAAACAAAATAGCTGGCTAGCCATTTTCAGAAAGGAAAAAAACAAACTGGGCTGGTCATGTGCTAAACATATGAAATAAAAGCCTGGGCTAGACGGGCCACGGGTCCCGCACAACCCAGTTGATACCCTTCTCCGTCCCGAAAAAACAAAATTACTGCGCGCGCTGCTAGGTCCCTACTGTCATCCTCACCATGTACAGTCATCTCCTTATTCCTCTCGATTGTTGACCATGTTGACAACACCGGAGGGCAGCGCCGCGGCGAGCGAACCAAGGCGGAGGACGATGGTGAGGCCTCAGACGGGAATGAACAAGAGCCGGGGAAGATCACACCCAGCCGTGGGAGGCGGGAGCAGGCGGTCCCGCTGGCGCTGGTTTGGCTTTGGCGGCTCGAGGAAGAAGAGACTGAAGAAACGCGACAAACGTTGAATGTCAATCCAATGGTCAAGGTTGGCACAATCGTTTGTTGACTAAGCAGACACCAAGTAGCATACTTTTTTATATATAGGAAGAAAACTGCGAGGAAAATGCGTTCGTCTGCCGTCCTCCTCACAGGGAATGTTCGCCACATAAGTGACTAGCCCCCTTGGTTTTCAACCGAGAGGTCTTGGGTTCGAGTCCCAGGAACTCTCAATTTTGTCCTCCTTCCTTCCTCGCAAAAAAAGGGAAAGAAAATCAAAGACTTGGGAAGGCGTACAGAACAAGCTAGTGTACCAGTAAAGAGACATTGCCGAGTAAAAAAAAGACGTGCTCCTGTAGCTGGTTCGAATCCAAACCTAGACTATGACTATATATGGTGCTATGCTACTTTGCAAGTAATGAAACTGACATATCCAACGTTCGCTTCTCCTCTTCCCTACTTACTCTGCCTAGCATCAGAAGCTCTGGCCGCAGCAACAATGTCCGCTGGCTGCTCGTCCACCTGCTCTTCAGCAGGCAACAACCAGATATGCGCCAAGTCGCCATCCGTACCATTGCCTGTTGGTCTCATCACACCCCCGCCGGCACGCGCACCGCAGCCGATTGCTCATAGCAACCCATTGTTGTTGGTGTGGTGCCACTGCTGCAAATCACGCAGAGTCATCCGTCGCGTCTCAACCACAATCTGCAACCCTGGCTGAGTCTTCTACAAATGCCCGAATCATGGGGTAATAAATATGTTTAAGTGTTGTTCTGCTGCTTTCAGTTGCTGATTTTTTTAAATAGTTTGGTTGATGATCTTCCAATTTGATTCGTGCAGAAAAGGGAAGATTCATGTGATTTGTATTTCTGGAAAGTTGCTGATGTGGGGGAATGCAACTACGCTGATTATTTGGTTAGCCGAGGAATCCCAATACCAGCAGGTTGGGGTGTTGGACAAGTAACTGAAGGAACGACAGAAGAGGAAGATGCAGAGCAGAAGGTTAAAGATGCAGTTCCTCTGATCATGGCCAAGCAACAGCTGCTAAACGGCCTTGACAACAATGAGGAGATGAAAGAGCTTGTGAAGATAATGGGAAAAATCGATGTGCTCTGTAGGATGATTGTATCTTTATTTGCAGTGTATGTAGCACTCGTGATGTATTTGGTGGCTACGACATGAGCACTTTGCTGAAACTAGTAATGATTGAAACCTGTGTAGCAAGCTGGGCGTAGTGTTGTGAACATCTAATGATTTCTATTAACGGAAATCAGGGGGTATCCCCTTTTGCTCATATAAATAAATAAATAGGAGAGGCCCTGTTGGGTCAGCTTTGTTCTCATTCGAAGACGTCGAGCAAATTGCAGTCCAACAACAAACTATGTCATCAAATTCAAGTTTCACAGCCAAATATGAGTACAACTAAACAACAATGTCATCATGTTTTAGTTGTCATACAATCACCAAACACAGATCAACATACATAACAAGTGATGTTCTCACAGCAAAATACTAAACAACATGTTCATCAGGTTTCAGTTGTCATAGCAAACACAATTTCACATAGTAGATAAAAAAACGTCTTCTGACAGGAAAATACGTCAAAAGCAATGTAATCATCATCCGCAGCAGCAGCGTCAAAATCTTCGCCATGTCTATCAGTCTGAATTGTAATTCCCCATGGTGTCATCTTCTTCTTCGTCCTGTACGTCCTCAAACGTTGGCTTCTTCTTGATCAACTCTTGTATGTCCACAGCACGATAGGCAATCTTTTCACCGGCGTCATTGGCGTGATGGTTCTCAAAGATATTAGGAACATCTGTGTTATCTTGTACATCAGGAGCAGTGTAAGCATCATCTTGTTGTGCAAATTCATTAAAACAATTCCTCTGCTCAAACCTTTGCAATACTCTCCAGTCATCGCTACGTGCAAATGTGTCTTCCAACAAAAATATCTGTGTTGCTTGATTTGCCAAAATAAAAGGCTCGTTGGTCTGGTACGCTGCCTTGACATTGATGGATTTGAAATAATCATCAGCTCTGGGTTTTGCGATCCTGGAAAATAGGTTATACCAGCGACAGCACAACAGAACCACACATCGATGATCCTCGAAACTGGAGATATACTGCAACTGAACTATGTCTGTTATGTTAGCATACATTTCAGTTGTCTCTTTGTCATACGTATCCGTGCTCATGATGGCACTGTTTTGTATCTTCCTGCCTTCGTCTCGCGCAAGGGTGTTGTAGCGCACATCTCCAACAACGCAAGATTCATAATGTCTTACCCAAGTATCAGGACCCATTGCTAGTGAGTAAAGGGCATCATCAACTGCCTGCCCATCCTCCCGCATCTTCTTAACCTATGGTTAGAAAATAGACAAGCTGATCATCTTATGTACTCAATATATTAAAAAAACTGACAGTGCACTTCAAAAGCTTACATGGTTCTTGAACCATTTCGCAAATCCTGCCATAACCAGTTTGTCCATGTTTCTTGGATTTTGCGGCAGTAACTCCTCTTTTTAGATGCTCCACAACATAGTGATCGCGTCAAACATCTAAATATATAATAATGTGCTGCAAGTTTAGTAGATTACGATGTATAAGCTGCAGTACTGCACTTACTTGATATAAGGTAGTATCTCATGACAGTTATTCAACACATACCAAACCATTTTGTCCAAATCTTTAGGTTTGTCCTCTTGTCACTCTTCCGTGTAACTCAAATAGAATAATCGAAAACATTGAGCCCGGGATTGTCTTCACCCACCTCTTTGCTAAGCTGATCAGCTGTTTCAATGTATTTTGAGCAGAATGTCAACGCTTCTGCAGCAATGTAGGCCTCTGCAATGGAACCCTTGGGTCTAGCTCTATTCGTAACATAGCCCTTGAAAGTGCCTAGCCGCCTTTCAATAGGGTACATCCAACCATACTGCACTGGACCTCTAAGTAGTGCCTCATTAGGTAGATGAACAGCCAAATGCACCATCACATCAAAGAAGGCTGGAGGATATATCTTCTCAAGGTCGTATAGGATAGTTGGTATCTTGTATCTAAGATGCTCCAAAGCATCTATCCTGATATTCCTACTTCAGAGTTCCCTGAAGAATTGTCCCAACTCTGCAACTGCTCGGTATAAGTCAGGCCGGCCCAATCCTCTAAGGATAACAGGTAAAACCCTTTGAAGTAGGACGTGGCAGTCATGAGTTTTCAACCCTTGTACCTTGTTTCCATCTGCACTGACTCTCCTTTCAGGGTTGGAAGCAAATCCATGTGGGAATCTCACACGTGATAGGACGTCACAGAATTCTTTTCTTTTTACCTTGTCCAAGACGTACACAGCTAGTGCCATATCCCGTGGTTTACCTTCATCTTGCACCTGCAAATCCTTTCTGATACCCAGCTATGTCAAATCAATCCTAGATTTTAAGGTATCTTTTGTCTTGCCTTCAATATTAAGAAGTGTGTCGATAATGCTGTCACATATATTTTTCTCGATGTGCATCACACCAAGATTATGCCGCAGATCCAAATCTTTCCAATACTCCAAGTCCCACAAAGTGGACCTGCGGGTAAATAGTAATCTCTCTTCTACCCTGCCATGCTTCCTTTTCCCGCTACCATTACCAAGATGGTTTCCTGGTGTAATATGCCCGACCTTCTCTAATTCCACTTGCAACTCATCGGCGGTGAGCCTCTTTGGCGCATCACGGTTTTCATGCTTTGCATTGAACACATGTCTTCGGTATTTTCTAGGATGCGGCTTGTCCTTGGCAAGGAAACGGCGATGTCCAATGTAACAGATCTTGCTAAGTATTGCGTATCACAGTGGATTCCTGTCATAGCGAACACATGCATTGTAACCATGTGTCGTTCGCCCTGACATAGTGCCCAAAGCCAGATAATCATGGATGCACCAAATTATAACAACACGCAGAAAGAAATCAGCTGGTGGGCTGCTATATAGGTCTCGAGTGAGAACACCCTTCCATAGCTATTGAAGTTCCTCCACAAGAGGCTCCATGAACAAATCAAAAGCATTTCCAGGACTTTTTGGACCTGGGATGAGCAAGGCCATCATGTAGTTTGATTCTTTGGTGCAGACATTTGGAGGCATGTTGTAAGGGATAACAAGCACTGGCCACATGCTATATGTGGCGCTCTGGTGGCCAAATGGGTTAAATCCATCTGAAGCTAAGCCAAGTCTAATGTTTCTCGTGTCAGTAGCAAACTCTTTGTGTTTATCATTGAAGCTTTTCCACTCACTACCATGAGATGGATGGCTCATTACATTCTGATCTCTGTACTCCTGGTTCTTAGAATGCCACAATACACCCTCTCTTGTTTCAGCATCATGAAACAACCTCTGCAATCTTGGTGTAATTGGAAAATGTCTCAGAACATTATGAGGAATCCTCTTCACAGCATCGCCATCTTTCCATGTTGATTATTTGCATTTCGGGCATTCACTTAAGTTGGCATAATCCTTCCAGAACAGAACACAATTATTCTTACAAACATGGATCATATCGTATCCAATTCCAACTGCACGAAGGAAATTCTTCATTTTACTGTAGGTGTGTGGCAGCTCAGACGCATCTGGGAAAGATTTGCGAAAAGAAGCCAACATCACATCGAATGATTTGTTGGTCATCCGCTCAGATGTCTTCACCTGAAGAATGGTGACCATAGCTGAGAATACTGATAGCTTATTTCCTGGGGTGACAGCAACATTGCATTGTTCCAACATGCGAGCCCACCGTTTTTCTTTTGCAGGTGAAAGTTCAAGGAATGCACGAGCATTTCATAGCATTGTTTCAATGTTGGTCAAACTCACCGGCTCCGCCACCACCACCACCTCCTCCTCTTCCACCTGAGCATCACACAGATCAAGATGGTGATCTATTGCTTCCACGTAGTCAATAACATTGACGTTCACAGCTTCACCATGATGAACCCACCTAGTATATGTGACCGACATCCCATACAAGTGTAGATGATTTTGCACAGTTGACTGGGGTCTTGTAACTGAATTCATACAACTGCTACACGGGCAGAGCACATCTGATTTCGGACCACCGTACTCAGCTCTGATAAAGTTCATGAAGTTTTCAACCCCCTCGACATATGCAGCAGAGAATCTTTGAGCAGAAGTTATCCTAGTCCTGTCCATCTGTTAGACATACAAATTAGTTCTTCTACTAGATATTACAGGAAAAACATATATGCTTTTTTATGAAGTCTAGAAAAAATACCTAGGTCGATGTCTAAAGCTATGGCAAGATATTTGGATGAGCAGATCTAAGTAACGAAATATATGTAAAGCTAATTCAGCAAACAGATTTGAGTGCCAAATTATGGCAGGCTATTTCAGCAGTTAATGAGGCCGAGCACACAGCCATCGAACTATCGAAGGCCATCGCAGCAACAAAGATCGAGTATAAAATGGTGTAGAGCTATTTCACCTAACAGATTGGCTACTAGACCATGGCAATCTACGTCACAATAAATATATGGCAGGATATTTTAGCAACTAATCGGCCTTGGCATGCCATCTCAGCTAAGCAGATTGAGTGCAGAACAGGGCAAGGCATATTGACAGTAAACACTTCGGCAAACAATGAGATTAACAACGTCTATCAGCTAACATTCAGCTCTACACCGACATGAACGGGGCCTCAATCTAGAATGCGTGTACCGTGGGAGAAGCTGACCGCCGTGCGTCTCCACACGAACTTCGCCAGCGGTGGCGGCGCTAACCGCCGTGCGCCTCCACAAGAACGTAGCCAGAGGTGGCGGCGCGGCTAGAGGACGGCAGTCTACGAGAGCATACTATGGGAGCGAGAGGATCGCCGAACCGTGGCGCCGACGTATCGGCGCGGCGGGGAGGGCGGCTTTGGCGGAGCGAATGGAGTGGAGGGGGACAGGGGGAGGGGGTTTGGGGAATATTATTGGCTAGTTGGCCGAAGGGCGGTTGAATCGGATTTGGGGGGAATTTTTGGGTGTGTGGGGGGGGGGGATTTTCGCACAGTGGGCGGGGGGAGTTTGGCGCATGGTCGGTTTCTCCAAGTGCAGTCCCACGTGTCAGTGAAGAGGCAAGCCGAAGCGCGTTCCGTTTGTGTGAGCTGTGTGCAGGACCGAACGTGTGTGGGGTGCAATGCGACCGCGACAGGAGTGCTATGAGTGTACCACCTTTTTCCTTTTAAACTAGGTGCTTCGCCCCCTCAAAAAAAAAAATTGTTGCTTCGCACGATCCATCGATACTACTACTAGTAATTCGGTAATCCCGACTAAAACGGCGCGGCCGGGTCTTTTCCCGCGCGATATGCTGGGAGGTTGGCTTAGTTGGTTTTTTTAGGATAAGTAATGCTACACCTACGTAATCCTAGTTACGTAATTAACGTAATGTGAAACGTGTGAGCTGTTGATTGTCGATTGGGGGGAGGGAGGGGCCCACCACCATGAAAATCAGGAGGGGAGAGAGAGGCAATTTACGTTAACCCTTTCGTAGGTTCCCGTAGATGTAGAAGGATGTGAAATGCGTGAATGTGTAGTGGACGTACTATTGTAGTGCCTAAGATAATTTGTATATGTATAGACCCTATGTGTTTATTTTACTTCACATGTTAGATTTGTCTCGGTTCAATAAAAAGCAGAGTTGGTGATGATGGTGTGCCTGTCATCCTGCAATATAGGTCGTCCAATCTATATCTAACGGATAGGAAGGAAACTATGGCAATTTACCCGCACTCCTCTCCACATTTGCAGATAAGGCTTTCCCTCATTCATCCTTTTTTCCCACAAGATCTTGATCTTCCGTGCAACGCATGGGCATCTTGCTAGTACTCCTACAATATGTATATTATTGTGAAAGTTCATATACACCGGCCGAGATTAATGCAAACACGGCAGATTTTCATTACATTTCGAACTTTTATAGGATAGAAAAATAAAAGAAACCCAACCCTAAACCTATTCTACGGTGGCGACTGATGTCCTCCATCTGCGATCTCTATGTACGGGGGCGGGGTTCAAGACCCGTGAAGTGAAGGTGCGGTCTCCGACGAGGAAGAGTAGAACACGGGATATGGACCGGCCAGTTGGCACACCATGCCTTGCCGCCTCCCATGCCCTACTCATCCTCGAAGGAGTCCCCAACCTCGGCGTTGCTGGACGTTGGACGGCGGCAAGTAGGACGCGTGGCTGACGGTGCTCCCGTCGTCGGCAGCCAGCGTGGCCACAGCTTGTGCGGTCGCGTCCGCGTCCGGCTATGCTGCTATTGCGTTGCGAGAGGCGACTTGAGCAAGGTCGGTGACCTCGAGCTTCATCCCCGAAGACAAGCTCTCGCACAGAGCGTTCGCACTTGCGGTCATGGCGGATGTGGTGCCAGGTAGGAGGATGATGCACTATGGTGTGGAGGTTAGCTGGGCGTTGCCGCTTTAAGTAGCGCATTCCAGTGAGGCCAAGCGTCCGGGTGCGTCATTAAGTCACCGGAGTTGGTTCCTCGGGCACCGAGACTCTTAACAATGACATACGAATGAACGGCATGAATGCGGGCAGCTGGCGCCGGCTGGGAACGCACCACGCGATGGCGCGAGGGACGAGGGTTTTGGTGTGCCAGGGTAGTCAGCTGCGGTTGTGGCAACGTTGGAGATGCCCTTTGCTCACATGTGATCCCCGCATGTCATTGAAAAAGCAAGACGGCCCGGCATGGTCTCAGGTGCAGAGGATGCAGTTGGCCGCGCTAAACCACTCCGCGGACGCGTCGCGGCGCCCCGTGCATCCTCGACGAGCCGGGTGTTGGGGTGTGTTTGGATTGTGTCCAAAGTGCACCTTACCAAAATTTTGGTCATGACCCAAAGATTGGTCTTTGTTTGGATGGTTGCCATTTTTTTGGCATGCCAATGAACTCTAGCCAACTCTAGTTCATTTTTCTTGCCAATGTCGGCCAAATCATGGGCAACCAATACCTCAACCAAAATTTTGATCATGACCCAAAGATTGGTCTTTGTTTGGATGGTTGCCATTTCTTTGGTATGCCAATGAACTCTAGCCAACTCTAGTTCATTTTTCTTGCCAGTGTCGGCCAAATCATGGGCAACCAATACCTCAACCAAAATTTTGGCTACCCAATGCTTTGATGGGGCAACCTTGGGCACAAACCAAACATACCGTTGGTCGTGCCACAACACTAATGCCACCCTCAGCACACTGAAACCGACCGTGTCTAGCTACGATATGAGCGTGTCGCTCACTGCGGTCGCCGTGTCCAGAGGCGGTGCTGGAGCTGCGCCCCGTTGTTGGCCCCAACGACCCACATGAACGGTTGTCGGTGGCGAGGAGGTCGTGGGCCAGCTCCTCCATTGGACTAGTCTGCCCCACATGTTGCTTTCCCCGTTTTCCCGGCCATATTCAAGCGTCAGTGCTCCGAATTGCGCATTAGGCCTTTAACTATGTAGGCCAAGCGAGACAACTTATTGTTTATTTGAGCCATTCAAGTATAATCATGTGGCGTTTGCTTATTTCTCATTCCTCTCCAACCCTCTTCTCCATCGATCATGTCGCCCTCCAGTTGAGTCCATCCTCCCGCATGCCTCATTTGAACATTCCGCGGAGTATCATTCGCATGTACCCACCCTAGTCCTCTTTCAGTAGATCTCCGGACCCCGAGATGAAATCAAGAGGGAACGAGTGGGGGCACGTGATACCTAAGGCGGATTCAAAATTTTGAACCGGTGATCATAGCATCCGCAAATCATATATAAAGGGTATTCCATGTTCATTTCGTTTTTGAACGTACAATATACTCCCTCCTATCATTTCTAGTTTACATATAAGTTTTATGTGTAGTCAAAGTATCTCTACTTTGATCAAAAAGGTATCAACATTCAACAACGCCCAATCAATATTGTTAGATTCGTACGTACTCCTAGATTTGTACTCGAGATTGTTTCCAATTTGACTATTTACAAGATTAATAGTACATGAGATGTATAATGTGAAAATTATATCATTGGAAACTCCTTTCACATACGAATTTGACCGTATGCTTTGTGTAAGTTGCATGTCATATATTATTACTCTAACATTTGGTCAAAGTTAGCCTCGAAAAACGCATTAGACCCTATATGCTTTGTGTAAGTTGCATGACATATATTATTACTCTAACATTTGTGTAAGTTGCATGTCAAATATTATTACTCTAACATTTTGTCAAAGTAGTATAGTGGAAGTGGATCCTCTGACGTAGGTATCCCTGCCTTACCCTCCCTTTCGGTCACTTACTGGCGGACCCCATGCTTGCTAGGCCCCGCATGTCAGTTACTCAATGGGTTCGGCCACGTCAGGGGATCCTCATCCGTAGTATACCCCCTCTGTTTTTATTTACTCCGCATAAAACGGAGGGAGTGGTGGTATAATAAATGACGCGGGCAGGGGAGGGGAGGGACGTCGGTTTGCTCTCAACTGCGGTCCCACAAGCGAGCGAAAACGCAAGACGAAGCGCGTTCCATTCGGTGAGCAACATGGAGGGTCCAGCGTGCCGGGCTGCAACGCGAACGCGACAAGAGCGATGTACAGTCAAAACTGATTGACCGGTCGTCACCGGAACCACTATTCACACCAGAACCTTTGCTGCTCGGCCTTCGCCAGCCACTGCCCTAAAACCACACCAAATCTCCAGCCCATTCCCCCACCTTTTGATCCCCTAGCCCGCATCAAGCGTCCCCTAGTTCGCCGGAAAGCCATGGTGCGCCGCAAGATCACTTACTACAAGATGCTGACGTCGGAGCGCCGCGCAGAAATCGCGGCGACGGTCGGTGCCACAGACCTCCGTTCCCATGCTCGCTTTGCGGCGGGCCAATCCCCGACTTCTCTGGAGCCAAGCTATGAGAAGGAGGAAGCCGGTCCAATGTTCATGGCGGAGGTCGCGGTGCAGAAGGCCCCCGATGGGTATGAGACGATGGACGTCGACTTCGTGCCGGCGTCTGAGTCCCCCATGGTACAGGAGGACCAGCGGTTCAACATGGCGATACTAAAGGAAGACCGGGAGGCAGAGGCTCAACTCGATGTAGAGCGCGCGCATGCCGCTGCCATTGAGGCTCTCCTGTAGGCGGAACCGGATGTCGTGGATGTGAACCGGGCGGCGGAGGCTCAACTTGAGGCGGAGCATGCGGATGCCGCTGCCATCGAGGCCCTCTTGTAGGTGGAACCGGACGTCCTGGACTTGAACCGGGCGGCAGAGGCTCGACTCGACGCAGAGCGCGCGGATGCCGCTGCCATCGAGGCCCTCCTGCAGGCGGAACCGGACGTCCTGGACTTGAACCAGGCGGCAGAGGCTCGACTCGACGCAGAGCGCGCGGATGCCGCTCTGATCGACGCCCTCCTGCAGGCGGAACCGGACGTTCTCGACTTGAACCGGGCTGTGCTCTCGTTCGTGTAGAGCGCCCGCACGCTCCGCTTGAACGAGTAGCTGGAGGCCGAGGACAACCACGGTGCGGAGACACACGTTGGCAGCGACGGCTGGTTCGCGCCGGCAGCCAAAGACAACGAGGCCGTCTCTTTCCGTGAGCAGTGATAGTTTTTCTTTATGTTGTTGTTTTTATGGATCTTTTGCTGTGTAAAACATATATTTGTTATGCAAGTCGCCTGACTTGGGTCAGTCTACCATTTCAGTCGGTTGGATGAATATCCTACGTCTCCTAACCCTTCTTTCCTCCTTCTTCCTCACATCTTCTTCTTCCCCAACAGACCACCGCACGGGCCATACGGATACTCCCCAACATGCGGTTGGATAAACATACTCTATGAACGAAAATTATGTGTCAGCGATAGGATGGATGAGTTTGGTTTGTTCACATGCGACAACACGTGTCAATGAGGGTGCGTTCCCTTGGTTGGGTTTGCGGCATGCAGGAGCGACTGTGTGAGGGTGCGGTGCGACCGCGGCGTGCATGAGCGACCGTGTGAGGGTCCGGTGCGACCGCGACAGCCGTGCGCAAGTGTACCTCCTTCTCATTTTGAAAACTTTAGGCAAGCTTGGCAAAAATGTGTGGCAAAGTTTGGCAATGCAAGGCCTAGACCCAAAAAGGATAAGTACGTACGTACTAGGAGTACTAGTGTTAAAAAAGAAAGGCGGGGTTTTCCTTCGCGGGATTTAATCGATACAAATCCTCGTTTCATGTGTCAATTAATGCGTATTTTTTCTCCAAAGACCAAAGGGCTAACCATCTCACTCCATCATCGCTTGATTAATGCAGCGCCATGCAAACCAACCTTCTCACTTCCGCATGCATGCATCTTGTCTCTCTCTCCCCTGTCCATCTCTCTGCACGCATGCGCCTCTCGCTCTCTCTCATGTTTCTGCATGCAAGCAGCTCTCTCTGCCTTAGGAAGATGCGAAGTACATGGGAAAGAGAGATGGGATTACTGCAGGCACGCATGCGGTGGAAAGGGATGGAGGGCCTGGTTGGAAAGAGCAGCGAAAAAATGCCAATGCGCAGAGCATTGCGGCGAAAATGAAATTTTCTTAGAAGCGGACAAAAAAGGACCGAAGGGAGTACTACTAGGAGTACTAGTGTGGTGAGATGGTTTCTCGAAGAAGATGATGGAGAAGCGGAGTCAGCGAAGAGTGAAATGATGGTTGCTTCGTCCGTGCTTTTTTGATTTGACGCCTCACTGCTTTGTGATTTGTGATTGAAGGGATAGGGGAGTAGACTCTGTGCTCTATACTATACTACATGCGTCCAAGCATGGGAGAAAGAGGAGATACGTTGCATTTTTCTATTCCTTCAATCAATCAATCAGGGAGCTTCGGTTCCATCTTTTTGGCTTTGGCAACACCGTCCACAATGGTTCCCACGATGCCAAAAGCTATTTTCACATTTGGCTACACATTGTGGATGCCCTTAACCGTACCACTTGGTTTTGCTCCTGTGTGCTATCTATACAAATCTCAGTTATATTGATCTAAAAAATTATAGAATCAAGATTAGTAAAAAGGAGGTGATTTTGCCGCGCGGATGGCGGGAGAGGTTTCTTAGTTGAGCAATGCTACATCCACGTAATGGTTTAAGTAAAGTTACAAATTGATGTGATGTAGGACTATTTGATTGGATTAAAAGAGAGAATTAGGCCCACCCCACCTAAAAATCAGGGGGGCATATATAGATTAGATGGAAAGTATACATAGCAGCTACGTAGCCCTTTGTAAGTCTAGGATTAGGCTTCTTATTTTCGGAGGACGTTGTCCTCGCGGTTTGCTAACATGCGGTCCCACGTGTCAGTGCTTTACCAAGCCGATCCGCGTCCCACATGAGGCAGAACAACGGCAGAAGCAACACGTGGTTAAGTTGAAGAAGATGATGGAGAAGCGGATTCAGCAACGAGTGAAATGATGGTTGCTTCGTCCCTCCAACTTAACTGCGGGAAAGGTGCAACTTTGTGATTTGACGCCTCACTGCTCATTACTACACCGGCGCCATGACTGGGGTGCTTCACCCCGGCTGCTCTGCACTGTATTCCGGTATG
This sequence comes from Triticum urartu, assembly GCF_003073215.2. Taxonomy (NCBI): domain Eukaryota; kingdom Viridiplantae; phylum Streptophyta; class Magnoliopsida; order Poales; family Poaceae; genus Triticum; species Triticum urartu. The sequence continues at coordinate 539,634,190 of NC_053023.1, forward strand.
GCACATGGACCCGGTAGCTTGATGTCCCACATGTCGGCGAAAGGGACTAGAAGATTTATGAAAGCGAGCGCTCCACTCTTACGATGGAGGAGTAGACGACACGACAGCCCAGTGAACTGTCACTTGTACTGTATAGTACTATAGTTTTGTTGTTTCGCACGATCCATCGATACAAACCCGATTAAATAGGAAAGGGCGGGATTTTTCCCGCGCGGTAGATGATACAGGCCATACATTTCAAAGGCATTTTAATGTATGCAAACTGAATAATTATAAGTAACAATATGATATCTAGTAAAACTAAAAACACATATGATTTATTGTGTTAGAGTGTGGTAGTAGTGTTGTATTGCATAGTTGTTAGATGTAACATCCGAGAACGTGTAGAGATGTAGTTTTGGAGGGCCTATAGAGAGAAAAGCGTAATACGGTCACCGAACTTCAGAATAAGCTGATTACGGTCACTATATACGTTTTGCGGTGATTATACGGTCACTTGCTCATAGTTCAGCATCGGATTGCACTCTGTTGACCGCCCAAATAGTCTACGTGGTGCCATGTTGACTAGTTAAATTGACCACGTTCCTTGTGGGTCCCACCTGTCAGTTCGCATAGGCAAAAGGTCAGATAAACACAAATTTACGCAGGCGCGACAAGGCTCCAACCCGTGCGCGGGAATCACCTGGTTGTGTATGTGTCTGTCAGGGCCTGATGTGTGCACATGCACGTGTAGGTTGAGCACTTGAGCGTGAGAGTGTGTGTTGGTCGTGTGGTGTACTGGTGTGTGCATGCATGCGTGCGTGCGTGGCTGCGTGTGTATGTGTGAGTGTTGCATGCGTGCGTGGGTGCATGTGTTGTGTGGATGCAGTTCGTGTGCATGCGTGCGTGTGTGTATAATCACCACACCAGCTCCTGTGTGTTAAAACAGACGGCTCAACATACCAATACAAGGCCACCTTGTCCGTTGTGCCCACGGTCATGACTTCGAATCACCGTCCAAATATTTTTGTTGTTGTTTGTTTTCATTCTTACTAGCAAGATGCCCATGCGTTGCACGTAACATCAAGATGCATTTGTATGACTTGTTTATCTTGTGAGAGAAAAGGATGAATGAGGGAAGGCCTTTTTTGCAAATGTGGAGAGGTGTGTGGGTACCTTTTTGCAAAATTGCCATAGTTTATTTCCTATCCGTCAGATATAAATCAGACGGCCTATATTGCAAGATGGTAGGAACACCATCATCACCACCTCTGTTTTTTATAAGAGTGTATTTTATGTATTTTATAAGAGTGTAGATGTAGAGTAGATACAAGTCGACAGGTGGGCACGATGGTAGTGAGATAATGTGATGCAACACTAGAGGTGCCACGTGGAGCGTTTAACTGGTCAACTAGTCATGTCATGTGCAAATACAGAGTTGTACGGTGAGCCCGTGACTGTATAATAACCATTAAACGTAAATGGTGACCGTAATGAGTGGATTCTGAAGTCCAATGTACGTATCGTGCTTTCGCTTCAAATACAATGATCGTCATTGCATATATCGTGAGAGAAAGATGAAACATGCGTGAATTTTCTGGGGGCTTACTTTTAGAGGACCTGGAGATAGTTTTGTGTGCATACGTGAAAGGGGCGTACAGGGGGGTATGCGATGGAAAGAGAGATGCTCTTCGTTTCTCTTTATTGTGACTAACTTTGTATATAGTATAAAAATATACAAATTCACAGTGCGGAATAAATATCATTGTGGGCACCATGCAATGCAAATTAGCGTTCGTACTCCTCCATATAACTTTGTAATGTTGTATATATGTAGAAACTCTAAAATAATATTTTGGCCACACTTTATTCAAAAGGAATGTTGTATGCGAAATAAACGTGAAGAGAGGGCTTTTTAGATCAACGGGGTACGTGATGTAACATGTGTGAATGTGTAATTGATGCATTTGGCGGGGCCTACAGAGGTATGTGTGTGTATTACGTATTCGAGAGAGGCATGGATAGAGGGGCCGACAGGGGGGGGCGTGGGAGAGATAGCACGAGAAATGAGAGTGGTCTAGAGAGAGAGACGAATATGACGTCACGACAAGAGATTCCATTCCCTTGAGTGTGTATATGCAAGGGGGAGGGAATAGAGGCACCAGGAGAAATTTTCTGTGTGTGTGGTGTTTGTGTTGGTATGTGTGGGTGTGAGAAGATAATAAGACATGGGGGCAGAGGTGTTTCACCGCGTGAGGTCCGGTAGGTCGAGGTGAGGCCCTTCGTTCGGTTCCGTCCTGCGCCACATTGGTCGGCCCGTGACGCATTTAGGAAGACCCATGGATGACTAGTCGTACAAGACAAAGATAGCAGAATTGTGAAGGATTCTGTGTACACTGACAAAGCCGGCTAGGATTTGTGACCCTAGGTTCTCGGACTAAGGTAACCCCTTTATCTCTGATATTACTATTCATCCAACCTAACTTTAAGGGACATCCTACAGAATGCTCCGCTAGAATCATACTCGTCGATTAGGAAGAGAGGTATGAGACAATGCGTGAGAGACAGACGTAAAGATAATGTGCGTACATGAGACATGTAGGCAAGTCCATGTATATAGAAAAGGTCGATGAGGATTGTGCGTGTGTATCTTTGCAAGAGGAAGAGTGCTTGTGATAAAGGTTAGTGAAAACAGTTGTAAATGGTTACGAGAGGGAGGGAGGGTTATATCTAGAGCATGTGTGCGAGAAAGACACCTTGGGAGAGAGTGTGTGAGCATGTGTGAGAGACCACCGATGGAGAGTGAAACTACACGTAAAAGACTGCTCTACACATTGATTAAAGATATAAATTGTATCCAAATATTAGGATGGGATCATGATATTTGCAATTCGCGTCAGGAGCGGTCATTGATCCATCAGACATCTAGATTCTATCGAATTTGAGCATGTCTATGTTATTATTCGACACAATTGATCCACATAGTTAGTATTTTGAACTCCAGACAATGCATCACTTTAGCAATCGAATATAAACATGAGTATAGTTCATGTTGTGTGTGTAAAGCACATTATACACACGAAAGTTACACAATGGACATTATAAATAGCTACCTATGAACTAGCATACATTTGAATTCAACTTAAGGTGGTTTAAAAAAATCGAATTCAAGATGAAGTCCATTCAATTATTTGAATTTGATATCATGGCATTTGTAAACCATACCTAAATTATGGGGGCACCAATCTTTGCTCTGATTTTGTACATAATAGCATATGTAGTCGTGTACAAAATAGATTCAAATTTAGCTTCTCCATTCCAAAATAATCGTAGTTATAGGATTTTCATGTGTCAAAATTTCAAAAAGAAGCGGATAATTTAATGAGGTTTTCAAACATACAAGGTCAAATATAACGTTGTCTATTTAGGTCAATCCTCATAGTTCAAGAGTACTCTAAACGTGAATGCTTGTGTTTCAAAATTTCGAACGAAGCACCAAAAGAGCCTCTACTCGTCCGAAACCGCGTGAGACCAATGTTTGGTAGTACAAGGAAATTGCTTTTCTAATAACTCCGACCCGTGAAACCTACCGGCCTGACGTCCAAAGGTCTAAACCGGGGTAGGTTTGTAGCTTCATCTAGACGCCACGCAACCGCATCCGAAAAACATTCATACACAATGGCCGCCTAAGCACACATGCGTCCGGCCGAAATCGCTCCCGCCCACTATTTGGGACACCTGTGATTACCATCCTACCCCCGACCCGTAGTAGGTTCGAAATTTAAGAGGGGGCCAAAGTTTATACTTTCCCCAAATTTCAAACAAGCGCGTCACATCTTCTGTTCAAAAAAGCCAAAAACAAGCGCATCCCAGACCGAAACATGGTCCCCCTCCCCCCCGCCCACCTGTCCTATTCCCCATTCATACTCCGTGGGCGCCGAAACTACCTCTCCACCAGCCCCGAAACCCCGACGTCCTCCGTCCGGCACCCCATCCCACCCATCAACCGCCGCCCTCCTCCATCACGCCAGAGCCGATACCCCGACGTCGTAGTCCACCGCAACCTCAACCGCAACGCCCTCCACGGCTGGTAGTTGAAGCCGAGGCTGAGCCGTCCGTACCCGAGCCAGTTCAACCACGCCATCCTGCGCCTCACCGCTGCCGCTCCAACTTCGCAACCCTCCACTGCACCGGAGCTGTTCCTGCTGCGCCGTCCTTCGCCGCCTCAGATCTGCTTCCCCTCCGCCGACATACGGCCACGGCAACACAGTCAAAAATTTGGCCATGGGTTCGTCCAAGCATGCACCCTCCAGAACATTGGTTTCCCCGGTAAAAAGAAGAAGATCGCCGCGACATGTGGAGGTGACCACACCGGCAACCGAAAAAGGTACTCCTCTTCCCTTATTCGTGCAAATCTTACGTCTCTGCTTGCACGGTATTCATCCCACAGAAGACACTAGTTGACCGCTTGTTCTTGATACTAGATGTTCCTAGTAACTTGCGATGCACAAGGTTTCTCCTCATATACTATTTCACCTTAGCTAGAGGTCCGTCACCCCCCTGAATTTCAATTTATGGCCAGTTGATTCCCAATTAACGGAAGCATTCCCCGGCGTAACAGGCGCTAGTACGCCTATTACGCTGGGGAAGCAGCGCCTTGGTGTTTATCTTAGGGGCGTGTGCGGCCTAGATCTACTGGCGCCCGATCTGGAGGACAGCCAGGATTAAAGGGATGGCCTGGGGGCGCTGCCAAGCACGGCGATGGTGTGAGGTCGATGGGAGGGCGGGGCGGCAGAGGCAGGGGTCTGGGCCGGTGGTCGCTGGCGGTTCGAGAAAGATCGTCAACAGTGACTGGCCGGAGGTAGACGAAGGCCATCTGCCCGTTCCTTATAGATCGGACGGTTCATTAAAAAAATCGACTGGCCTATTTATTTTCAGTCGACTGTTATCTTAGATATGACCACATGTAGTGGTGTGCTGGAGGAGTACCTGCATTTTCTGTGCTCATATATTACAAAATCATACGGAGTAGAATCTAATTTTGTTTGCCATGCAATGTTGTAGAGCTATCATATGTCTCCTATCATTTATTTTTTAGCCACCTGCTATCTGCTACTTTTACAGTGCACTAGTTCTGCACACACTTCACCCTTACTCTCACTATTGTGTTTTTATGCAAGGGTATTTCAGACCCTGCCTTGACAGAAGCGGAAAAGAATAGAGAGAAGTCGCTCCAGCGTGGTACGCGGCTAGGCCAAAAACGTTTCACGGCTTTAAAGGGTGTAGTGTCAGCAAATGGAGAAGAGGAACGTAGCTCTGGAGTTGATGATCTCGCTCGCCGTGAACCACCAACCCAGGTGCTTGCTTTAACTTCACGGTGTCATATGTAGTTGCACGTTGCAAATGGTGTCTAGCTTGTATTCGAAAGGCCAAAGTCGGTAAGATAAGGAAAGATATTTTTTTACATGAACCACCATCCCGTGAGCACCAGAAGACAAATAGCTAGTCAGGGCACTGGCTGAGCCAGTGACAAGCCCAGCAAAGATAGGCATCACCTGGAAGCCAACTAAAAAGCTGCGATGGTGGCGAAGCATCCCGCCTCCCACCAGGCTCTCAGGTCCTAGATGATCATGCTCACCACTCCAGCCGGATGTTTAGCTTGTATTGCTTCCAATTTGGTTAAATTGCATCTTCTTAGCTTACACATTATACCTTTGAACATGACATGCCTTTTTGTTTTTGGTACATACTAGTACATCTGTGTATTAACCATGTTCTTACATCAAACTAATGTTCTTGTGTATCCCTCATTAATCACTTATGACGAGCCAGGCAGGCAAGGGGACTACTCCTCATTTAAAGAATGCAGCGTCAGCCTCCCGACATGATTCTCAAGAAATAGAAATGCTAGATGAAGATAGTGAACGTAGCTCTGTAGTTGATTACAACATTTCCCCTACACTAGCATCGCAGGTGCTTGCTCTAACTTGGCAGCATGATATGTGGTTGCATGTTGCATATGGTGTCTAGATTGTAATTCTTCCAATCTGGTTAAACTGCATGTGCTAGTCTGCTTAGCTTATACATTATACCTGTTAATGTGACATGCCTTCCTGTATTTAGTACATAGTACATCTGTCTATTAAGCATGTCCTTACATAAAACTATTGTTTTTTCTATCCCGCATCAATCAACATGACGAGACACCTTTAGTATATGCAGTGCGATACTAGTTGCATCTTTCATATGATTTATAGCATGCGCTGCTTCTAATTTGTTGAGATTCCATTTATGATGGGACGCTTTTAACTTGGCAGAGTCATATTGGTTGCATCTTTCATGTGGTGTCTAGCTTGCATTGCATCTTATTTGCTGGAATGGTTTCTGCTTTGTTTACACAAACAGTTGTGAACATGCCATGCCATCCTGTTTTTCGTACATATTCCATCCTGGTATCATGTGTTTGCCTTACATCAAAGTAGTGATTGTCAGTATCATGCATGAATGAGTTCTGAAGAGAGAATTTTACTACTTTTCTTGTCGGTTTTACTTGACAATTCAAAATCAATAAAGCGGAAGGAAGTTAGCAAGGCAGCGGATAAAGGTGCTCCTTCCGAATGGAGGGCCTCTACAGTTTCTACTCCTCCACACCCCCAAGATGATTTCCAAGACAACACATGCATAGACACTCAACAAAGCTGTGTTTATGATGAGCACGTCTCCCCTAGTGCAGCATCACCGGTGCTCCCTCTAACTTGGCACTGTTATATGTGGTTGCATGTTATGTGTGATGTCTAGCTTGTATTGCTTCTAATTTTGTTGAATTCCATCTGCTTACTTTACACATTATACTTGAATAAGACATGTGTTCCTGTTTCTAGAACATACAATATATGTCTATCACACCATGTTCTTACATCAAATTACTACTTTTGTGTAACCTGCAACAATCACTTATCATAAGACACTTTTGACTTCAGAGTGTGATATAGGTTACATCTCACATTCTTTTCTAGCTTGTACTACTAATTTGTTGAAATGACACTTATGACAAGACAGTTTTAACTTGGTAGAGTGATATTCGTTGCATCTTTCATATGGTGTCTAGCTTTCATTGCTTCTAATTTGTTGAAATGCCTTCTCCTTAGTTTACACATCATAAGCTGTGAATATGCAATGCTGTGAATATGCAATTGCACTAATGACGAGAGACCTCTAACATGGTAGTGTGATGTTGTTTGCATCTTGCATATGATTTATTTCTTGTACTGCTTCACATTTGTTTAAACGCCATTTATGATGAGACACTGTTAACTTGGCAGAGCGATATTTGTAGCATCTTTCATATGGTGTCTACCTTCCATTGCACTGCTTCTAATTTGGTGAAATGTCTTCTTCTTAGTTTACACATCATAGTTCTGGTTATCTCTTCCGTCCTGTTTTTCATACATATTACATCCTCCTGTCATGTGGTTGTCTAACATCAAAGTTCAGTTCGTCTGCATCACGCATCAATTTGTTCTGAAGAACTAAATTGTTATTCGTTTTTCTTGTCGGCTTGACTTAACATGGCACAGAGAAAGAGGAAGAAACACAGAATGGCAGGGAATGAGAAGCGGGTGAACCCTGCAGATTCTGCTGGTACTGATGGTGCAATAGAAGGTCAAAGTCCAGCGGAAATTCTACAAACACGACATCCCATGCTACACGAGTTGCAAAAAAAGCCAAACAGAAACAAATAGGTGCCACCAAACAAGCAGAGACAGCCCTAGTTCTTGCAACACCTACCACAGTACTACCAGCTGCACGACTTACTTGTGCGTCAACTGAGCTAGCAGCACGTTCCCAAGCTCCCTTGCCACCTTACACTACTTCCTAAGAACTCTTGACACAAGACGAGTTGGCAATATCAGATGAACCTTGTGAGCTTCAACAGCAAGAAGGTAGTTGCTGGAGTCAAGTTACAATTGCATGCTTCTTTATATGTAGTCTCACAGTTTGATGTACACTAACACTTCCTATATTTGTTGTTGGACTAGCACCTAGGCACAAGAGGAAACAAACATCATGGATAATGCTCGATAGGTTAACTAAATCTAGAGGAGGAAGAATGGAGATCCATTTTGAGGCAGGTTTAAAAAGGCCACGTGATGCTACAGAGTCAGCCAAGTTAGTATCAGAGGCAGCGGTTGCTGTTAGGTGTCATGTACGTATCCTCCCAACATGGATTCAGTACAGGAATGACAAAGACGAAACCCAGTTCAACACCTTCCTCGACCATTTATCTGTAAGTATGGTTATGTATGGAAACTAGTAATATCGTCTTGCTCTGTTCAATACTTTCTAGGTTGCTGATAATGAGACTCCCATAATTTTCAACAGATGAGGTTCAAGTTGGATAGCCAAGATGATGCAACCAGACAAGCTTGCACCCATGTTTTCAAGTCTGTTATGCGACAGTATCGGTATAACTTGAGGAAAACTCACTTTGAAGGCAAGGCTAACAATGAACTTGCCCAAACATCTCCAGTGGAAAATATATCTGATGAAGACTGGAGAGGCCTCGTTAAACACTGGTCCGATCCGAAGTATCAGGTACATTATATATATGTCATCAGATGACATGTTGAAGTCCTATTTACGCATGTGCCACACAAATCTATCTTCTTGTAGGTGAACTGTTCAAAGAACAAGGCCAACCGTATGAAAGTGAAATTCCAACAGAGGACAGGATCTCGTAGCTATATTGCACACTGCGAGGCCCTTGTAATTAGCTGCTGCTTCACTCTTTTCGATGTACCATATTATCATATCTATATTAACTTGTTCCAAATGCAGAGGAAAGCCCGCAAGGACCAAAAAGTACCTGAACCAAATGTTGTGGAAATCTTCAAGGACCGTCACACCAGCAAGAAGAAGGGCATGACTACACCAGTCAAAGATGCTGTTGTAAGTCCTTAATCCTCATGCCTTTTAACTACTACTTACTCTGACTTGTTCCTTGAACTGCATGGTTTGCAGCCAATGTCTATTACTCTTTTCAATTTTATACACAATTGTCTTAGCGTATCATTGCACCTTACAAGGTTTAAAAGAGAGGAGTGATGTTCCTTTGATCTTGACCTGTAATCTAGTTCCGTGCTGGACTTGCCCACACAATGTTACAATTGCCTATTTGTCTGTTCTCAGTTGTTTTGTGATATGAATGATGTCATACTATGCTTACCGTATTATAAACTTCGTCTCTTTATCCTTAGCCCTCAATACAATGTGAAGAAATAGACAATACATTAGGGATGGTACATTGTCATATGTTTGGAACCTAGTTTTATTATGTACTTTGCAATAAAATACAACTATTATTTTACATGGATTCACCAGAATAAGTTCTGTATATAGAACAAAGCTATTTTGTTTGGTTTTGCTGCCTCCTTAATATCTTCTGTTCTAGTACTATTAATGTAAAACCTCAACTTTTCAGCGAGCTATGGAAAAAATGGTGGAACCGCCACCTTCTGAAGGTGGCGAGGCAACTATAACCGCAATGTCAGCTCTTGCTGCAGTGGGTCAGTACCTGTCCACTAACAGTGCCAAAAGCATGTTCCTGCGTAATACTGGGTTGGTTGTTAAGGCAATATCGTCCAAACTGCCTCATGATCAAGATATGCAAGCTCAAAGCAATGTTGTATCTGCACTCCAGACACAAGTCCATTCCCTAATAGAGACCCTTTGTGAAACAAGGAGAAACATTGCTCAATGTTGTCAAGATATGCATGGTTTTGAAACCAGACTATCAGACATTTGCTATGTTGTTTAGGAGCCTAGGGGAAATGAAGGCAACGGTTATGGTACTCCATCGGACAATACATCATGAAAACGTAACATTCATGTCAAATGAACTGAGCTTCCGAACTTCTGGTGGTGCATTTATCTGCTAGACTGTTAAGTTTTATGCCAACCTTCCTTTTGTTATATAGTTGTAATTTGTTTTGGTGCGATACAAAATTTATTCTTAACGTGCAGCCACCGGCTGAAGAAAACAGCAAGCCATTTTTGTATAGTGTAGGGTGTTCCCTATATTTGCACTGGTGGCAATCTTTGATGCCGAGTGGATGTAATCTGTGCAATCGCCTTAATATCGTAGCGTTAGTTTCAACCTTATTTATTTCCTAGTCTTCTTTTTCCCTGGTTTGCTAGTGGCCGCAACTACCATGGGCCATATATGCGACGTAGGATCCATGGGTCTCCTACGGGCCGTCGATAAATGGGCCTTTAATCGGTGGGGCTCGGGCCGTCGGATAAATGGATCTACATGGGCCGTAATCAGGCATAATTGGTATCGGCCCAGCACGGTAACAGGCCGTTAATAGGCCGTAGGATAGCAAAGGCTTAATTCTTTCACATGCATAACGGGTCGTTAATGGGCCAGAATATAGGACGGGCTGGAAACGGCGCAACAGGTTAACAGGCCAGAAACGGGCCGACTCTTGCCATGGGCCGAATTTGGCCCATTAGGGTAATAGGCCAGTAACGGGCTGACTCTTGCCATGGGCCGAATTTGGCCCATTAGCGGAACAGCCCAGTAATGGGCCGACTCTTGCCGTGGGCCGAATTTGGCCCATTAGGGGAACATGCCAGTAACGGGACGAAAGTAATCGAGGGCCGAAAAGGATCCCAAGAACGAATGGGCCGTCAAGAGGCCGAAAGCTAACACGGGCTGGAAACGGCCCATGTAAATCACGGGCCGTTAATGGGTATAAAGAAAATTACTGTTCATTATGGGCTAGAGTCACCGTGGGCCTGTAAAGGGCCGAAAGATACGAAGGCCTCATATGGGCCAAAAGACGTCGTGGGCCATACATGGGCTGAAAGTGAAATGGGCTGGTGTTATATTCGACGGCCCACATGACGTTGTTGGGCCGATTTCCTTTAGGGCCTAACGGGCCGTGAGTTAACGGGCCGTAAAATGGGCTATTTGCGAAGAGACCGTTAACAGGCTTTTCATGGGCCAGCCCGTTAACTTTTGACCAAGTTAAACGGGCCGGTTTTGTAAGCTAAATGGGCCAGTGGTGGGCCGTGGCATGTGTTGACATATCATAGGCGCCCATCTGACCCACTGACGAGCTGACACGTGTTTCGTCCGGCCAATAAGAATTTTACACGTGGAAATTTCCCATTGGTCGGGGCTGTTAACGGGTTATCGGATCGAAAACCCGACCCGATAGCTTAACAACATTACGTTACGGTGGATGCCACGTGTCGGTCAACATTTGACGAAAACACTTCTATGACGCGCAATTTATCGTCATGGAAGTGGACACTTCCGTGATGATAATTTTGGCAATGTCATGGAACACTTCTATGACAATACAGGTATGACTATCTTGATTCTGTCATAAATTTGTCATGGATGTACATGCATGACAGAAAACGCGACCTACTGTGACAAACATGTATCATCATGGTAGTGCATTGTTTTGTAGTGAGGCGATATTCTTTATATTATAGTGCCACATGGGCATCCCTTTGTATTGTAGCGGCTGAACCCCACACACTATGGAGATCATCATTACCTGGATTATTGTGAGTCCGGACCGAGTGAGCATCTTTATCTTGCTCATAAGCTGGCAAACTTCTGCGCTGTCATCCTCTTCAAGACTCCGAGGATGCCAACTGTGGCGTTTCTTCAGTGGAACGCTCACAAGTTCAGGAAGACCCTTTCAAACTGGGTCGGGAAGCGCGACGTCCTCAATATAGAACCATTCGGAAGGCCATTCTTCGGATGCCTTCCTTGGTGTGTTGGATAGATATCCGGTATCAGTGATACGCCATACTTTGGCTCCGCCCACTTCAAATATTGACCCCTCGTGATTACGCGGGACAAGACAGAACAACTTCCTCCACAGCTCGAAATGAGCCTCGATACCCAGGAATAGTTCACATAAAGCGACGTAACCCGCAATGTGCAGAATGGAGGCAGGGGTGAAGTTATGTAGCTGGAGGCCATAGTATTCCAGAAGCCCTCGGAGGAACGGATGAATGGGAAATCCAACGCCCCTTAGCAGGTAGGGGACGAAACATACTCGCTCTCCCCCGGATGGATTGGGGAAGTCCTCTGCCTGAATCTCAACATTGAAGGAATCTATCCCCGCTCGAACATGAACTAGATCTGCGGGGGGGGGGGGAAGAAATCCCTGCATCTGCAGCTTCGTCAATTGACTGTGGGACACTAAACACCTCTCCCACTGGCCTTTCTCTGGGCCGGAACGGGTGGAGGAGCTGGGGGCGCTAGCCATGCCGGAATGGTTTCTCCTAAGCAGTTTCCGGGGATTTCCTCTGCGTGGTGCCGAATGGATCTAGGATCCAATATGTTTAATAGGTGCTCTTCCTTGCATGGACGGGGTGTTATCTGCAAAAATACCCTGACCTTCCACCTTCGCTTGACACGTGAGAGGCGAAGTTATTTAACGCGCAGAAAGCCGAGGGAAGCGACATTGAACCGATGGCCGAATACGTCACTTGAAGATCATTAAAGGAGGAACCCGCCTTGCAATGCCGAGGACAATTTGTGTGCCGAACACCTCGCTATTGAAGACTGGTTCGGGGGCTACTGAGGGAGTCTTGGACTAAGGGGTCCTCGGGCATCCGGCCTGTTATCCATGGGCTAGACTGATGTGCTGTGAAGACATGAAGGCCGGAGACTGTACCTGTGTCCGGATTGGACTCTCCTTGGCGTGGAAGGCAAGCTTGGCGACCGACTATGAAGATTCCTTCTTATGTAACCGACTCTATGTAAACCCCAGATCCCCCCGGTGTCTATATAAACCGGAGGGGTTAGTTCGGAAAGTACAGATACTCATTACCATAGTCATACAGGCTAGACTTCTAGGGTTTAGCCATTACGATCTCGTGGTAGATCAACTCTTGTAACACTCATATTCATCAAGATCAATCAAGCAGGATGTAGGGTTTTACCTCCATAGAGAGGGCCCGAACTTGGGTAAAACACGTGTCCCCCGTCTCCTGTTACCATCGATCCTAGACGCACAGTTCGGGACCCCCTACCCGAGATCCACCGGTTTTGACACCGACATCCGCAACTACAAATCAGCCTAACCATAGCATGAAACATATGGATCCAAATCAGCCCCTTACAAAGCAACTCATAAACTAGGGTTTAAGCTTCTGTCGCTCTAGCAACCCATCATCTACTTATTACTCCCCAATGCCTTCCTCTAGGCCCAAACAATGGTGAAGTGTCTTGTAGTTGACGTTTACATGACACCACTAGAGGAGAGACAACATACATCTCATCAAAATATCGAACGAATACCAAATTCACATGACTACTTATAGCAAGACTTCTCCCATGTCCTCAGGAACAAACGTAACTACTCAAAAATCATATTCATGTTCATAATCAGAGGGGTATTAATATGCATAAAGGATCTGAACATATGATTTTCCACCGAATAAACCAACTAGCATCAACTACAAGGAGTAATCAACACTACTAGCAACCCACAGGTACCAATCTGAGGCTTTGGGACAAAGATTGGATACAAGAGATGAACTAGGGTTTGAGATGAGATGGTGCTGGTGAAGATGTTGATGGAGATTGATCCCCTCCCGATGAGAGGATCGATGGTGATGATTTCCCCCTCCTGGAGGGAAGTTTCCCCGGTAGAACAGCTCCGCTGGAGCCCTAGATTGGTTCCGCCAAGGTTCTGCCTCGTGGCGGCGGAGTTTCGTCCCATGAGCTAGCTTATGATTTTTTTTCCTCGATGAAAAACCTCATATAGCAGAACATGGGCATCAGAGACCTGCCAGGGGGCCCACGAGGCAGGGGGCGCGCCCCCACCCTCATGGACGGTGGGTGGCCTCCTCTGGTACTTTCTTCGCCCAATTATTTTTTATATATTCTGAAAATAATTCCCGTGGAGTTTCAGGACTTTTGGAGTTGTGCAGAATAGGTCTCTAATATTTGCACCTTTTCCAGCCCAGAATTCCAGCTGCCGGCATTCTCCCTCTTCATGTAAACCTTATAAAATAAGAGAGAATAGGCATAAGTATTGTGACATAATGTGTAATAACAGCCCATAATGCAATAATTATCGATATAAAAGCATGATGCAAAATGGACGTATCATAGTTCCCTTTCTGCCACTGGGATCAAGCATCGTAAGATCGAACCCACTACAAGGCACCTCTTCCCATTGAAAGATAAATAGATCAAGTTGGCCAAAAAACCCAAATATCGGAGAAGAAATACGAGTCTATAAGCAATCATGCATAAAGAGATCAAAGAAACTCAAATAGTTTCATGGATATAAAAAGATAGATCTGATCATAAACTCAAAGTTCATCGATCCCAATAAACACACCACAAAAAGAGTTACATCATATATGGATCTCCAGGAGACCATTGTATTCAGAATCAAGAGAGACATAGAGGAAGCCATCTAGCTACTAACTACGGACCCGAAGGTCTACAAAGAACTACTCACGCATCATCGGAGAGGCACCAATGGACATGGTGAACCCCATCCGAGATGGTGTCTAGATTGGATCTAGTGGTTCTGGACTCTACGGCGGCTGGATGAATATTTCGTCGACTCCCTAGGTTTTTGGGAATATTGGGGTATTTATAGAGCAAAGAGGCGGTTCGGGGGGCACCCGACATGGGCACAACCCACCAGGGCACGTCTGGGCCTCCTGGCGCGCCCTGGTGGGTTGTGCTCTCCTTGGAGCACGCCCAGGCGCAGCCAAGGCCCATTATGTTCCTTCTGGTCCATAAAAAATCTCTGTAAAGTTTCGTCTCATTTGGACTCCGTTTGATATTGATTTTCTGCGATGTAAAAAACATGGGAAAAACATCAACTAACACTTGGCACTATGTCAATAGGTTAGTACCAAAAAATGATATAAAATGACTACAAAATGATTATAAAACATCCAAGATTTATATTATAACAACATGGAACAATAAAAAATTATAGATAAGTTGGAGACGTATCAGCGCATCCTCCTCCCCTACTTTATATACGGGGGCGGGGGGCACCCCAAAGGCACATCAATTGTTCTCTTAGCCGTGTGCGATGCCCCCCTCCATAGTTTACTCCTCTGGTCATAGCGTCATAGTGCTTAGGTGAAGCCCTGCGCGGATCACTTCACCATCACCATGACCACACCATCGTGCTGATGAAACTCTCCCTCGATACTTTGCTGGATCAATAGTTCGAGGGACGTCGTCGAGCTGAACGTGTGCAGAACTTGGATGTGCCGTACGTTCGGTGCTTGATCGGTCGGAACGAGAAGAAGTTCGACTACATCAACCGCGTTGTCCAACGCTTCCGCTTTCGGTCTACGAGGGTACATGGACACACTCTCCCCTTCTCGTTGCTATGCATCTCCTAGATAGATCTTGCGTGGTCGTAGGAAAATTTTGAATTTGCATGCCACGTTCCCCGACAGTGGTATCAGAGCCAGGTCTAGCTATGCATAGATGATATGCGCGAGTAGAACACAAAGAGTTGTGGGCGTTGATCGTCATACTGCTTACCACCAATGTCTTATTTTGATTCGGCGGTATTGTTGGATGAAGCGGCCCGAACCAACCTTACATGACCATGTTCATGCGACCGGTTCCACCGACAGACATGCAACTAGTTTTGCATAAAGGTGGCTGGGGGTGTCTGTTTCTCCAACTTTAGTTGAATCAAATTTGACTGCAGGGGGTCCTTGTCGGAGGTTAAAATAGAAAACTTGATAAATCACCATTGTGGTTTTGATGCGCAGGTAAGAACGGTTCTTGCTAGAAGCCCGTAGCAGCCACGCAAAACTTGTTTTTGCAGGGTGATACGTCCATTTTGCATCATGTTTTCTTACTGTTATTTATAATGTTTTTATCCATAGTAATGCTTTTTGGAGTAATTCTAATGCCTTTTCTCTCATAATTTACAAGGTACACACAAAGAGGGAGAATTCTGGCAGCTAGAAATCTGGACCTGGAAAAGCTACGTCAGGCCACCTATTCTGCACAACTCCAAACAAGCTGGAACTTGACGGGGATTTTTTATGGAATATATAAGAAATATTGGAGCCAATAACTACCAGAGGGGGGCCACCAGGTGGGCACAACCCACATGGGCGCGCTAGGGCCCCTAGGCACGCCCTGGTGGGTTGTGGCCTCCTCGGCCCACCTCCGGTGCCCATCTTCTGGTACATAAGCCATTTTGACCTAGAAAAAATGAGAAGAAGGCTTTCGGGACGGAGCGCCACCGTCTCGAGGTGGAACTTGGGCAGGAGCACTTTTGCCCTCCGGTGGAGCGATTCCACCGGGGGAAATTCCCTCCCAGAGGGGGAAATCATTGTCATCATCATCACCAACAACTCTCCCATCTTGGGGAGGGCAATCTCCATCAACATCTTCAACAACACCATCTCATCTCCAACCGTAGTTCATCTCTCGTATTCAATCTTGTTACCGGAACTATAGATTGGTGCTTGTGGGTGACTAGTAGTGTTGATTACATACTGTAGTTGATTACTATATGGTTTATTTGGTGGAAGATTATATGTTCAGATCCATTATGCTATTTAACACCCCTCTGATCATGAGCATGTTTATCATTTGTGACTAGTTACTTCTGTTCTTGAGGTCACGGGAGAAATCATGTTGCAAGTAATCACCTGAACTTGATATGTGTTCTATATTTTGATAGTATGTATGTTGTTATTCCCTTAGTGGTGTCATGTGAACGTCGACTACATGACACTTCACCATATTTGGGCCTAAGGGAATGCATTGTGGAGTAGCAATTAGATGATAGGTTGCGAGAGTGACAGAATCTTAAACCCCAGTTTATGCGCTATTCCGTAAGGGGCCGATTGGATCCTAGAGTTTAATGCTATGGTTAGACTTTATTCTTAGAGCATAATTGGTTTGCTACCAATATTTGGCTTGCCAAATGTTGGCACTGCCAACTATTGGCAATACCGAGACTTGCCAACTATTGGCAACTTTATGTGAGAGAGGCAAAACAACTCGTAGCCAACCAAGTAGTTGCCAATATTTGGCACAATGCCAAACATTGGCATGCCAATTTTTGGTAGCAAACCAATTATGCTCTTAATACTTTTCTCGTAGTTGCGGATGCTTGCGGGAGGGTTAATCATAAGTAGGAGGTTTGTTCAAGTAAGAATAGCACCCAAGCACTGGTCCACCCACATATCAAATTATCAAAGTAGTGAACACAAATCGAACCAACATGATGAAAGTGACTAGATGAAATTCCCGTGTACCCTCAAGAACCCTTTGCTTATCATAAGAGACTGTTTTTTGGCCTGTCCTTTGCCTCAAAAGGATTGGGCTACCTTGATGCACTTTTGTTACTATTATCATTAATTTCTCGTTACAAATTATCTTGCTATCAAACTACTCCGCTACTTACAATTTCAGCACTTGCAGAAAATACCTTACGGGAAACAACTTGTCATTTCCTTCTGCTCCTCGTTGGGTTCGAAACTCTTACTTATCAAAAAGAGCTACAATTGATCCCCTATACTTGTGGGCCATCAAGGCTATTTTCTGACGCCATTGCCGGGGAGTGAAGCGCCTTTGGTAAGTGGAATTCGGTAAGGAAACATTTATATAGTGTGCTGAAATTTACTGTCACTTGTTACTATTGAAAACAATCCTTTGAGGGGTATGTTCGGGGTATCTTCACCTCGTCCAAAACCACAATTAGTTACCCCTCAACCTACTGCACCTACTGAAAATATTTAATATGAAATTCCTTCAGGTATGATAGAACAACTGCTAGCTAATCCTTATGCAGGAGATGGAACCGAACATCCCGATATGCACTTGATATATGTGGAACAAATTTGTGGACTGTTTAAGGTTGCAGGTTTACCCGGAGATGAGGTGATGAAAAAGGTTTTCCCTTTATATTTGAAGGGAAAAGCATTGGCATGGTATAGGCTATGTGATGATATTGGATCATGTAATTGGAATCGTTTGAAATTGGAGTTCCACCAAAAAATTTATCCTCTGCATCTAGTTCACCGTGATCGGAATTATATATATATAATTTTTGGCCTCGTGAAGGAGAAAGTATCGCTCTAGGTTGGGGGAGGCTTAAGTTAATGTTATATTCATGCCCCGATCATGATCTCTCAAGATAAATTATTATCCAGAATTTTTATGCTCGGCTTTCTCGTAATGATCAAACATGCTTGATACTTCTTGTGCTGGTTCTTTTATGAAGAAGACTATTGAATTCTGGTGGGTTCTTTTGGAAAGAATTAAATGCAACTCTGAAGATTGGGAACTTGATGAAGGTAAAGAGTCAGGTATTACGCTTAAGTATGATTGTGTTAAATCTTTTATGGATACCGATGCTTTTCGAAAGTTTAGCACTAAATATGGACTTGACTCTGAGATACTAGCCTCCTTTTGTGAATCATTTGCTACTCATGTTGAACTCCCTAAGGAGAAGTGGTTTAAATATCACCCACCTATTAAAGAAGAAATTAAAGAACTAGTGCCAGTTAAAGAAGAAACTATACTTTATAATGTTGATCTAGTTGTTCCTACTGCTTATATTGAGAAACCACCTTTCCCTATTAGGATAAAGGAACATGCTAAAGTTTCAACTGTGGTTAACAAAAGTTATATTAGAACAACTAAACCTGATGAACAATTTAAAGTTGAACCTAGTATTGCTATGGTTAAAGATCTCTTGGAAGAAGATATGGATGGGCATGTTATTTACTTCTGTGAAGAAGCTACTAGAATTGCTAAACCTGATAGGAAAGATAAACATAAACTGGTTGTTGGCATGCCTGTCATCTCAGTTAAAATAGGAGATCATTGTTATCATGGTTTATGTGACATGGGTGCTAGTGTGAGTGCTATTCCTTACACTTTATATGAAGAAATTCCGAAAGACATATCACCTGCTGAGATAGAAGAAATAGATGTTACTATTAAACTTGCTAATAGAGATATTATATCACCAATTGGGATTGTCAGAGATGTTGAAGTCTTGTGTGGGGAAATAAAATACCCTGCTGATTTCCTTGTTCTTGGTTCCCCGCAAGATGACTTTTGTCCCATTATCTTTGGTAGACCTTTCTTGAACACAGTTAATGCTAAGATAGATTGTAAAAAACAAGTTGTTGGTGTTAGCTTTGGTGATGAGTCTCATGAGTTTATTTTTTCCAAGTTTAGTAGAAATCTTCATGAAAAAGAATTGCCCAGTAAGGATGAATTGATTGGTCTTGCTTCTATTGCTGTGCCCCCTACTGATCCTTTAGAATAATATTTGCTAGACCATGAAAATGATTTACATATGCATTAAAGAAATGAAATAGATAAAATTTTCTTTGAACAATGTCCTCTACTTAAACACAATTTGCCTATTGAAATTCTTGGAGGTCCACCTCCACCTAAAGGTGATCCTGTATTTGAATTAAAAAAATTGTCAGACACTTTGAAATATGCTTATCTTGATGAAAAGAAAATATATCATGTTATTATTAGTGCTAACTTTTCTGAACATAAAGAAGAAATATTATTGAAAGTTCTAAGGAAGCATCGGGTTGCTAGTGGATATACTCTTGATGATTTAAAGGGCATTAGTCCCACTCTATGTCAGCACAATATTAATATGGAACCTGATGCTAAACCAGTTGTTGATCACGAACGTCGGTTAAATCCGAAGATCAAAGAGGTGCTAAGAACGAAAATATTAAAACTTCTGGAAGCAGGTATAATCTATCCCATAGCTGATAGTCGATGGGTAAGTCATGTTCATTGTGTTCCTAATAAAGGAGGTATTACTGTTGTTCCTAATGATAAGAAAGAGCTTATTCCACAAAGAATTGTTACATGCTATAGAATGGTAATTGATTTTAGAAAATTAAACAAAGCAACTAGAAAAGATCATTACCCTCTGCCTTTTATTGATCAAATGCTTGAAAGATTATCTAAGAACACACACTTTTACTTCCTTGATGGATATTCTGGCTTTTCACAAATACCTGTATCTCAACCTGATCAAGAAAAGACCACTTTTACTTGTACCTTCGGAACTTATGCTTATAGACGTATGCCTTTTGGTTTATGTAATGCACCTGCTACCTTTCAAATATGTATGATTGCTATACTCTCTGATTTTTGTGAAAAGATTGTTGAGGTTTTCATGGATGACTTTTCTATTTATGGGAAGTCTTTTGATGATTGTTTAAGCAATCTTGATCGAGTTTTGCAGAGATGCGAACAAACAAATCATGTCTTGAATTGGGAGAAGTGCCACTTTATGGTTAATGAAGGCATTGTCTTGGGTCATAAAATTTCTAAAAGAGGTATTGAAGTGGACCAAGCTAAGGTTGATGCAATTGAGAAAATGCCATGTCCTAAGGACATCAAAGGTATTCAAAGTTTCCTAGGTCATGCTGGTTTCTGTAGGAGATTTATCAAAGACTTTTCTAAAATTTCTAGGCCTCTTACTAATCTTTTGCAAAAGGATATTCCTTTTGTTTTTGATGATGATTGTGTTGAAGCCTTTGAAACACTAAAGAAAGCTTTAATTTCTGCACCTATTATTCAACCACCTGATTGGAACTTGCCTTTTGAAATTATGTGTGATGCTAGTGATTATGTTGTTGGTGCTGTTCTAGGACAAAGAGTTGATAAGAAATTGAATGTTATTCATTATGCTAGTAAAACTCTAGACAATGCTCAAAGAAATTATGCTACTACTGAAAAAGAATTCTTAGAAGTGGTGTTTGTTTGTGATAAATTTAGACCTTATATTGTTGATTCCAAAGTAAGTGTTCACATAGACCATGCTGCTATTAAAGATCCTATGGAAAAGAAAGATGTTAAACCTAAACTTATTTGTTGGGTTCTCTTGTTACAAGAATTTGATTTACATATCATTGATAGAAAATGAGCTAAGAACCCCATAGCTGATAACTTGTCTAGGCTTGAAAATGTGCTTGATGACCCACTACCTATTGATGATAGTTTTACTGATGAGTAGTTAGCTGCAATAAATGTTGCTCATGGCACTCCTTGGTATGCTGACTATGCTAATTACATTGTTGCTAAATATTTACCACCTAGCTTTACATACCAACAAAAGAAAAAAATTCTTCTATGATTTAAGACATTACTTTTGGGATGACCCACATCTTCATAAAGAAGGAGTAGATGGTATCATTAGATGTTGTGTACCTGAGCATGAACAGGGACAAATCCTACGGAAATGTCACTCCGAGGCTTATGGAGGGCATCATGCTGGAGATAGAACTGCTCATAAGGTATTGCAGTCTGGATTTTATTGGCCTACTCTCTTCAAGGATGCCCGTAAGTACATCTCATCTTGTGATGAATGTCAAAGAATAGGTAATATCGGTAAGCGTCAAGAAATTCCTATGAATTATTCACTTGTTTTTGAACCATTTGTTGTTTGGGGATTTGATTACATGGGACCTTTTCCTTCCTCTAATGGGCATACACATATTTTGGTTGTTGTTGATTATGTTACCAAATGGGTAGAAGCTATTCCAACCAGTAGTGTTGATCACAACACCTCTATTAAAATGCTTAAGGAAGTTATTATCCCAAGGTTTGGAGTCCCTAGATATTTAATGACTGATGGTGGTTCACACTTTATTCATGGTGCTTTCCATAAAATGCTTGCCAAGTATAATGTTAACCATAGAATTGCATCACCTTATCATCCGTAGTCTCGTGGTCAAGTTGAACTTAGCAATAGAGAAATAAAATTAATTTTGCAAAAGACTGTTAATAGGTCAAGGAAGAATTGGTCTAAGAAATTAGATGATGCACTTTGGGCTTATAGAATTGCATATAAAAATCCCATGGGTATGTCTCCTTATAAAATGGTTTATGTAAAAGCTTGTCATTTGCCTCTTGAGTTAAAAAATCTATGTATACTTCCCAAACCTGTTGATCATCGTATCATGGAGAAATCCTATGTTCTCTTTTTCCTTGTTGTTTTCTATCAAATCCCATCTACCAGGGCCTCTTCAAGCTCCTCCAAGGACAAGTTCTTCAAGAACGTCATCAACCCATATCTGCGGGAAGTGGTGCAGCACCCTCAGGTCATCCAGAGCAAGCACCTTGATGGGTGAATAAGATAGGGCATCTGCCTCTGACTCCTCCACTAGAGAGCTACATTGACTTAGGTCCCCCTCTAGCTCAGAATCACTGTTAGGATCATATTCTGAGCATGAATCTGTAGGTGGAGAGCGTTTGGATTGCATTGCATCCAGACTTGATTTCAGTTCCTTAATGCCAAGTTTGACAGCCATGGCATTGTTCTGCTTTATTATTTTCATGCGCGCAAGCTCATACTCATTATGATGTTGTTCAAAATCTAAGATTAATGAGAACATAAAAAGTAGTCAGATTATCTATGGAATGCATTGCGGATTCAACTCGAAGAGTGTTTCCCTATAAACCCCTGCATATGCAAAGTTCACCCCCCCAACCATCCTGACCAGACCACACACAGAAATACAAACCTCTTATGTCTCTATAACATGCAGACACACATTTCAAAACTGAAGTAGGAACATTAGAATCATATCAAATTCGTATTTGAACAAATAAACTAAGGAATTATCAGTGGCATAATGTTTAGCTTCAAGGGTGGAGTGCTGGTACTGCAACAGAAAGCAAGTAGGAAGATTGTATTCCATGTAAAAGATCGTAGTCTATGTTAAAGCTGGAAATGACACCTTCTTTCTATACAATCAGTGCTCGTTGCCCACACATGATGGAAGAGATCACACAGAGAAATACTGTTCACTCATGTCTACCGTTCCAGTACTTTGAAACAGGGTGCTCCACGCTAAAATAATATTGACAACAAATATGACAAGGCAAGCATAGATGTAGTGAATCAATCATTTACTTGTGAGCTTACTAGGACAGGTATGTAGAATTGTAACTGCAGTAAGAGACCATCCAAAATCTGAATCAAGAAGTTTGTCTAGCACTTATTGTTTGCAACTAATCGACGTGAATAATTAGATATCATATTGAATGAGTAAGAAAGGCAAGTAAAATTGTCACCAAACCTGGCCTACAGTAGTAATCTGGGTCAATGTCACTACGACCAACAATCCAAAATGACTAGTGTCTGTTCCTAGGGCCGGAATTTCGAAACCCTGTGAACTTTACAGGTATTAAAGATTACTGAAATACATCTGAACCATTAAGTGTAGGTAGCACTCAACACACAACAATCCCTAATGACAGTCCTGCCTAATTAGTAATGAATCAATTAGAAAATGGGTGATGAGGAGTGGCTGATGAGTGTTGAGGACGTATCTCAGGATAAATCAGGTTGGCTTAGTGGGTGCTGCATGCTTGAGCCCTGAACGGACTGGGAAGGTAGGCACGGCGGCGCGCCCGGGCAGCGGTGACGCTATTGGGCGAACGGCTCCTGACCTCCTGTTAGTCCGACGTCTCCTCCTAGAGTCATGCCGTCCGAGGACGGCAAGTCTCCAGCGAGGCAGGCGGCTGGGGGCGAGTAGAGATCGAAAGCGCACAGCAAAACGGAGCGGAATCGGGGCCTAGGCCGACCCAAAATCCCAGGGTGGGCCGCGGCCCACCGTGGGCACCCTATAGAGATACACACTCGAGCGGCAACATGCATTTTTGAAACTAAATTAGGAACATTTAGCTGACCAATTAAACGCCTCTGTTTTAATAATATCAGATTCGTATTTGAACAACTAAGCTTGTTTAGCTTGATGGGCGGAGCAATGCTATTATGACACAAGCACGTATGTTGATCGTATAGTGATCATAAAAGGGGGAAACCCCAAGCATTTTTTTGAGCAAAAGAGGGTTTCCCCCTCCGATTTCTATTAAGGACACCACCACGGAACCAACATGATCAATTAAACCCTATTATGACTGTGCCATGGCAGATTTAAAGCTGCAAACCGGGGAAATGCTATTTAGAGTCCATTGTTTGCTTCGAAATAAGAACTAAATTCTAAGAGCTTAAAAGAAAGTATAGTAACCAAGTTATGATCTATTTTCTAGTTGAGATCAAAAAGTTGTGGAGATATGAAGTACCACCTCTCTTGAGGCGCCATGTAGGCATCGAGGGTGCGATGGTTGTCGGTGGCATTGAAGCAGATCTGCGATGGTAGACGGGTGCATCGGGGGATAAGTCCCATTGCGGTGGAAGAGAAGGTCGTGTGAGCGGCCCCGTCAAAGAGGACGACGACGCCGATGAAGCGAGAGGACGCGATGCAAGGCTCTTGGTCCGTCGCCGTGGATGAGAAACGCCCATCTCTAGCAGTGGACAACGCGGTCTTGGTAGGCGCTCCAGCATGGTGGAGGACGGTGGCGATGGGTTGGGTGGAGGACGACGGCGATGGATGGGGTGGCGGGCGGAGGAGGCTGGTGTGTGGATGGTGTTCTAGCGCGGACGGTGTATGAATGGAAAAATGGAGGGAGAGGTACGGGGAACCATGTTTTTGGGACGCACTTGTCTGAAATATGGGAAAGTTACGAACTTAGCCCCCGCTTGAAATTTGGAATTCTCATCGGTTGGGGATAGGACGGTAATCTCGCATCTCACAAATATTTGCCAGAGCGATTTCGGGCGAGGAGAGGCTGTTTTGGTGCCCATGGTGTATGAACGGGGCTGACAGGTAGGGCGGTTGTGTCATGTCTGAGTGAAGTTACAAACCTGCCCCTATTGAAAATATTTGCCTACATCGATTTCAGCCGAGTCGAGTTTGTTTTGCCGCCCACCGTGTATGAAATGGGAAATGGAGGGAGAAACAGAGGTCTTTCGGACGAGCTTGAATCAAATGTGTTTTTCCGCCCATGTTTGGCGCCCACCGTGTCGGAATGGGCTCAGAGGCGGTCGTATCACGTCTAATTGAAGTTACTAACCTACCCCTATTGAGAGCAGTGGAAATCGGGCCGATGGATTGTCCGTGTAAGGGGTAGACAGTAATTTCCATCTCCCAAACACTTGGCTTCGGGCAGCCGACGTGGGAGTGGACATTTTGCCGCTTCTTTCAAAGTTTAGGACAATAAGCATCCACGTTTACCCTGGCAACTAAATTCGAGTCCATTTTGTATTCCTATATGAATCTTTATAAATCATTCTATATGTTTTTATATATCTTCAAAAGCACGACAAAGATGTATTCGACTATCATATATGAATATGATTTACAAATGCCGATACTCGAATTCAGAAGCTAGAATCCAGTTTGAGGTGAATTCGAATATTTGGAACACTTTATGTCCAACTCAAATGTCACACGCAGCATAATGTGTACTCCCATTTAGATATGTACATAAGCGATGTATCAAGATTCAAATACCGGGTCAATCAACCAATAATGTACAAAACTAACAGACATATAAACACTTAGAGTGTATATGGATCAATAATATCAACTAACATACATAAGACAGGTCGCTGTACTTTTTTTGCTAGAAGAGCATCCTTTTTTTAGCGAAGCTAGTACAACATCTTGGCCCTTTCCGATGCGTGACACTTATGGTCCATCTATACTACTATTATTGCTGAATGCACATTCAGGTCGATTGGCATATTTGTAGGTCTAGCACAACAATCAAAATGAAATGTCTTCGAGTCTTATCAATTAATACAGACTTGTGCCCAAATAAAATTACAAACCCCAAAACAAAACAAATTATTACATGATCTCTAAAACAAATGGTTTGATCGATTACATGAACAAACGACACAAAGGTTATTCAACGATGGAAAGAACATTTCACCTATGATTTACCAAGTGGGAATTTAATTTCCTTTTTTTCCCTTCAGGACCTTAACAATGCGGTCAGTCTCAGCTTGCTTTGTTTTGAAATCCACCAAATATTTAATGGTTGTCTTGAGTACTGCTTGTGATTGTGTTGTTTGCTTCCTCAACATGTCAACTTCATCTCTAAGTGCAGAAGCAGAATCTCTTTGTACCACTAGTTTATCCTCTAGACCATCAACAGTTGGCAATTCGTGATGCACGATTGGGCCAGTGCCACTGCTATGGGATGATACAACATCCATGGGGATCTCGCTCTTTGATCTTGGACTAACCTGTTTTGCCATTAAAGTTCCGATTGGATTCCGAAAAGTTGAAGTTAGCAAAACATCTAAACTGGGAGTTATAACAGCAAACCAGTTAAACAAACAAGGAACTAAAGAGTTTCAATTGGATGCTGAAAAGTAGTTATTAACATCATTGTAATCGGTTGTTGCAGCAGCAAAGCAGTTAAACAAAAAAGTTTTGCAAAAGGAACCTATTGTGGTATTGTAGTTTCTCTTGGATCCTGAAAAGTTGAGTAGCTAGTAACGTGATAAGAGCAACCGGTTGCAGTAGCAAAGCAGTTAAACAAACAAGTTTTTGCAAAAGGAACCTGTTGTGGCATTGGAGTTTCTCTTGGATCCTGAAAAGTTGAGTAGTCAGTAATTTGATTAGAGCAAAAAGTTACAGCAGCAAACCTGTTACACAAATATATTTTTGAAAATGTACCTGCTGTGCAATTGGACTTCCAATTGGATCTTGAAAACTTGAAGTTGGTAAGATGATTACAGCAACAAGTTACAGCAGCAAACCAGGTAAACAAGGAAGTTTCTGAAAACAAACCTGTTGTGCCAACGGATCGGAGTTTCAGTTGGATCCTGGAAACTTGAATGTTAGCAATCAATAAATAAATTTTTGCAAGAGCCATAAGAAACTAACATCAAACTAGTAAAACTAACCAGTTTTGGCAACGTATTTAATTACACATGAACTAGTAAAACTAACAAGTTCTTGGCAACGTATTAAAGTAACAAGTCGGTACCGTTTAACAGCAACACAGACATCTGTAAATTTCTTTGATGTAAGCAAAATGATTCCAACATAGATATAAGTTAAAAAGACGGTGATCCTCATATAAACCTGACAGTTGTCTATCTATGAACATGCAAACATTACTAGGGCTACAAGTGATAACAGCAAACCATTTAAACAAACAAGGTATCAGAACATAAATTACACGTGAATTATGCTGCACCCAAGAAGTACATATGACCAGCTATCTGCGTTCTTAAGTAGCTATTTAAGTTCAGGCAAACAGGTAATTCTTAACAGTAAGTATCAAACACATAGATAGGCGCAGTCTATAATAGGATTAACAGGCTATGTCATTATGTAATCAGTAGCAAACTAAATTAAGCCAAGCAACGTAATTGAACAATTTTGCAATAAGTGGATAACTAAAATTCCGAGAGGCGGGTAACTGAACTTATGTTAGCTCTTTGTACAGGCACACTGCAACTTGTTTTTCGCTTACAAGGTACTACGAAGGAGTCCATGGCATCAATTGCTTGGATACGCAATCCCAATACTTCTTTCTTTCCACACTGCATTGGTAAGTCGAATGGTTAATGTGGTAAGATGGTGCGTCCTTGATATGTTATATGAGGACGTGTAGTCAGACTAGTTTTAGCCACACACATCACACTGGCTTTTACTGTATATATTTCATGCGAACTCAATTCGAGATCTAAGCAATCTACAATAGGATGAAAGACTAGCATCCTTCACAGTATTGGCGAACTCAATTCATAGAAACAAGCAATTCAACCATCTTATGGGTAAATCAAAAGTGCCACTGGAATATTTTTCACTACCCCAATCATACATGCAAAAAGGGGGCGACGCCACCGTAGTGGCTGGTATGGGCGGCCGCCTCAGGTGGATGGAAAGTGTGCACCTAGTTTGAGTCGTCTAGATTGGCCTAGGCTAGTTATGTTCGTCCCAACGCACGAGCAGGCAATGTAAAAAATGAAGAAAAATGTTTCAATTTGGATGGGCCAATAACGTAAGTGCAAGGAAGGACCTATAGCAGGCTCACGGCCCAAACGAGCGCCTCCCATATCGATCGACAACAGGAAAAAATCCCAATTCGTTCCCTCCAGCCTCCAGTCTGGTTCGCTCCTAACCTAGCTGCCGCTGGATAGACCAACACAGCACTTCCTCACGCCCTCATTGGAGGGCGGTTGCTGGGCTTCAAGTGAATGGAAGGACAAGAAGATGAAGATCCAGCCCTGGGTGTAGCTTGCGTGGGAGGTAGCGGCGGCAGCACGGGCATGGCACCGAGCTTGCACAAACGGACAGTCGCAGCTTGCAAGAGCAGCATGCGCAACAAGCAGGTACATCACATCCCTGATTATATCTAATTCAACTCTTCAATTCCTGACCAACAGTTAAACCTGACGGTGTTGTGAAACTGCTTGTATGTAGGGAGTCTATGAGAAAACGAAACCAATTTCTTCTTATTTTATAACTCCCCCAATCAATACTGAACTGACTGAATCTGATGTATCTAATCAAGTTTCCGCTGCAAACATACAAGCTCGTGTTGTTCTCGAGCCTGAAGTGTCTAATGAACAAACTGCTAATGAAGGATTTGATGCAAATATTTTACATGCTCCTGGTGATGAACATATAGTGTCTAATGAGGGATCTAATGCAAGCATTTTGCAAGCTCCCATTGAAGGATTTGGTGTCTAATGATGATCTGCTATGTTGAGAGAGACATAGAGATTTGCATGCATTGATGACAAGCAAATTATAGTACATTTTCATGGCTTCCGGAAACGTCGAGGCCATCTACCAGAAAGTCCCCGTATCATGACAACATAGCATAAATACTTTTCTAATCTATTGTTTGAAACTATTGGCATACTTGTGCAGGATAGATATATTGATATGCAGTTTGCGCACTGGTTATAGGTGCAATTACACTTCAATATTTTCAGCCAGAGAACGAATAATTTAAGCAGGTATAGACCATGTTAGTAGTCCTTGTACACCATGTTGCATTTTGTGTTTTTTGGTGCTTGCATCATTTATTGTTTTATAATCTGAACTACTTTGGATCATTAGATGGTTTTCAAAGTGCACGTAGCTTCACATTTCTCAAGTTATGTTCATTTCCGGAGTGCAAGTGCCTTCGTATTTTTTAAGTTAAATGTTCACCCCTGGTAACTTGAATTCGTGGATCCGCCATAGCACACAAATCATACACGCAGGCCAGTACAAATTAAATGAAATGCAGGGACTTACGCTAGCTCGTTGTACAGGCTCACTACAGCTCTTCTTGCGCTTGGGATGTTCCATGTACAAGTCCATGTTACCACTTGCTTGGATGTGCAGGCCTTGTGCTCCTTGCATCCCCCCTCTGCATTTTTGACACACCGAATGGTTGATCAAATAA
Source organism: Triticum urartu (assembly GCF_003073215.2). Lineage (NCBI taxonomy): Eukaryota > Viridiplantae > Streptophyta > Magnoliopsida > Poales > Poaceae > Triticum > Triticum urartu. The sequence goes on from NC_053023.1 coordinate 539,663,480, forward strand.
GAGGAATCGACCTTAATGTTGTACCGGAGGACAGATACTTACAAGATTATACGGGTGTGCAGGATGTGTACCAGATCCCGTAGCGCCGTCATGCTTCGCTAAAAATGGTTTTGCCTGTTTCAGATGGTATCTCCAGAAGAAAAAGAGTTGAAGTCAGAGTTTCATAGGCATGTAAGCTAAGAGAGTAGTGAAAGGATATCCAAACATAGTCAGAACAGTGCACAAGGGAGTGATGTGTGGATTCCTAGTTCGGGCCGGCGTTTGGGCATGCTCGCCTAGCTAGAGTGCGGGTCACTTCAGCGCCATTGAGGGTGATGTGCTGACGTTGGCTGGCCGCGCACAGGTGCATATCTGGAGTGGCCGCGGAGTGCTACAATGTGGTGGACGAGACCATTGGTGAAGCCCCAACGGCCTCGGGGGGCAGAGGTGTGACGATGTGCTCGGTGAAGTAGCCCCGGTGAGGTGGGAGATGGCGTCAGTGAAGCGCACCTGATGCGGTGGAAGTCGGTGTCTATGAAGCATGTCGGTTGCTGCGGTCGACGTTGTCGATGGACTACCCGGTGCGGTGGACGGGGCCGTAGATGAGGTAGCTCCAGTGCGGTGGTGAAGCGCGACCGTCGTCTTCGTCGCCGTTGTCCGGCATAGAGTTGGGGAAAGAGACAAGATGAGGGGCGATTTGAACTTTGCTTGGGTTGGCGGCGAATTGGGGATTTGAGCAATCTGGGCGCGGAAGGGGATGGCAGAGAAGGGAGATTTTGCAAGGTTGGAATTGGGGCTGCCAGATATTTCAATCCGAAACATGGAAGCACGAACTTTTTTTTTTTTTTTTTTTTTTTGGGGGGGGGGGGGGGGGGGGTGGCTGGGTGCTAAGCGTCCGTACGACACACATGACCACCATGACATGACCCTGGTCTGCCTGGTGCGCCTACGTTTGAGAATGCAAACGAATCTTCTTTCATTTGCAAACGAATCTGTATGTATTACCATGCGCGTGTTTTCCTTGCAAATAATTAGTCATTCGAAACGAGATACTATAAATTAATTAATGAGGAGTTATTTGAAAAAAATTGAAACGGTATCCACGCTAACGTGGATTAGAGTGTGTGTCGCATAAGTAGTTATTTGAATTAGAGTGTGTGTCACATAGCAGTCTCCAACTCTAACGTGGATTTCGCATTTCACGGTATTGACGCTACTTTTTTAATACAAATTCATATGTATATGATGAACACCATGGTAGTGAGAAAACTTTGGATGGATTCAAACATATGACCTACAAAATAGCACAACAATCGAGTCAATGTCAACTTTTCCAAACCTAATATGGCACGAATTCGAAATAATTACCCATATGCATGGTCCTCGGTTCAAATTTTACAATGTACACAAAATTCAAACATCGATATTAAGTCTCATACTATCTACATTAAAATTTTGTTTTTAGCGCCCCCTCGGCACACACGCTACATACTTCCTGTATCGGTCAATCTTCCTCTCCTAACCACCTTAGGAAGCTATCGGTTTCTGACACACGTTCATTCTTTCTCTCCATGTTTCGCTCTCTAACTCTCTCAACTACACAACCCCCTTTTTTCCACTCTGTTACCAAATGTATTTACCTCACACACCTGCCATTGCACCCCATGCCGAGCTCTCTCTCTCTCTCTCTTTCCCTCCCACCCTCTCTCGCTAGATACATGCATTGCCTATCTAGCCCCCAACCTCTCCTGCGCACGCACACACATTGTCTATCAAGGTCACTACCTTGAGACTCTCTCACTCTTTCTTCCGCACGGCGGGCCACACTCGCTCAATATCGCTCTCTTTATCTGAGTCTCGATTAACCTCGTTTTCTTTCACACACAAATGATATATCTCCCTGTTCGGGCCTCGATCAACACACTCTATACTCTCTCACATAGATTGTCTATCTAGGTCAATCCATCCAAGCTGCCCCCACTCTTTCGACCTCATGGCGGGCTACGCTCGCTCAATCTCTCTCTCTTTCTCTCTCTCTCTCTCTCTCTCTCTCTCTCTCTCTCTCTCTCTTTCTCTCTCCCCCTTTGTATGTCTCGATTGACCTCGCTCTTTCTCGGACACAAACGATATATCTCCATGTTTGAGCCCAAATCGACATATTCATATTGTATACTCTCTCATGCACATTGTCTATCGCACGACGACCCACACTCGCTCAATCTCTCTCCCTTTATATATGTAATTGATTGACCTTGCTTCCTCCAATGCACAAAATATATCTACATGTCTGTGGCTGGATCATCCCTCAAGCTCTATCTTACAGCCCTCACCCTTCCCAAAAGCACAATCCGACAATATCTCTCCGGAGCATATATATCTTTTCAATGAATGTCTGAGCACACTCACTTTGTATCTCTATCTATATGTCTCTCAATTGACCTCGCTTTCTCACGTCGTATCTTCCACACATTGAAGCTACCTCTCCATCCCTCGCAAAGCCGGAGCTATTTACATTGCGAGGGGGACTCCAACCTTGGATTAACTTGTGTAGGCATTTATTCCGGTGGGTTTAGATTATATTTTCGTAGCATTCGGCCCACAACTACTCCGAACACCGTTGCAACCCCCGCACCTCCCCTAATTGATTTCCCTCTCGCTCGGCCATCGCTCTCTCGCACGTCCTTTCTCGCCTTCAACATCGCACCATGGTATTATTGTAAAAAACTCTTTTGTTCTCTTTAATTATTACAAATAAGCTACAAAACTACACACCGATAGTCCACCTGGAATGGAACAAATTTCGACCCACAAATTAAAGTGCTACAAACTACACACCGAGGGGCCTGATAACCCACAAGTATGGGGGATTGCAACAGTTTTCGAGGGTAGAGTATTCAACCCAAATTTATTGATTCGACACAAGGGGAGCCAAAGAATATTCTCAAGTATTAACAGTTGAGTTGTCAATTCAACCACAACTGAAAAACTTAATATCTATAGCAAAGTAATATGGAAGTAACGGTAACGGTGGCAAAAGTAACAGTATTGTTTTTTTAGTAATTGTAACAGTGGCAACGGAAATGTAACTAAGCAAATATCAATATGTGAAAAGCTCGCAGGCAATGGATCAGTGATGGATACTTATGTTGGATGCAATTCCTCATCCAACAGTTATAACATAGGGTGACACAGAACTAGCTCCATTTCATCAATGTAATGTAGGCATGTATTCTGAATATAGTCATACGTGCTTATGGAAAAGAACTTGCATGACATCTTTTGCCCTACCCTCCCGTGGCAGCGGGGTCCTATTGGAATCTAAGGGATATTAAGGCCTCCTTTCAATAGAGTACCGGAACAAAGAATTAACACTTAGTGAATACATGAACTCCTCAAACTATAGTCATCACCGGGAGTGGTCCCGATTATTGTCACTTCGGGGTTCTGATACGTCTCCAACGTATCTATAATTTTTTATTGTTCCATGCTATTATATTATTTGTTTTGGATGTTAATGGGCTTATTTATACACTTTTATATTATTTTTGGGACTAACCTACTAACCCAAGGCCCAGTGCAAATTGTTGTTTTTTTGCCTGTTTCAGTGTTTCGCAGAAAAGGAATATCAAACAGAATCCAAACGGAATAAAACCTTTGGGAGAGTTATTTTTGGAACAAACATGATCCATGGGACTTGGAGTGGACGTCAAGCAACCAACGAGGTGGCCACTAGGCAGGGGGCGCACCTACCCCCTGGGCGCGCCCTCCCCCTCGTGGAGCCCTCGTGGCTCCATCGACCTACTTCTTCCTCCTATATATATATATATATTCATATACCCCGAAAACATCCAGGAGCACCACGAAACCCTATTTCCACTGCTGCAACTTTCTGTACCCAAGAGATCCCATCTTGGGGCCTTGCTGGAGCTCCGCCGGAGGGGGAATCGATCACGGAGGGCCTCTACATCAAATCCATGGCCCCTCCGATGATGTGTGAGTAGTTTACCTCAGACCCTTCGAGTCCATATTTATTAGCCAGATGGCTTCTTCTCTACCTTTGGATCTCAATACAATGTTCTCCTCGATCTTCTTGGATATCTATTTGATGTAACTCTTTTTGTGGTGTGTTTGTCAAGATCCGATGAATTGTGGGTTTATGATCAAGTTTATCTATGAACAATTTTTGATTCTTCTCTGAAATCTTTTATGTATGATTGGTTATCTTTGCAAGTCTCTTCGAATTATCAGTTTGGTTTGGCCTACTAGATTGATCTTTCTTGCAATGGGAGAAGTGCTTAGCATTGGGTTCAATATTGCGGTGTCCTTTCCAGTGACAGCAGGGGCAGAAAGGCACGTATTGTATTGTTGCCATCGAGGATAAAAAGATGGGGTTTATATCATATTTCTTGATTTTATCCCTCTACATCATGTCATCTTGCCTAATGCGTTACTCTGTTCTTATGAACTTAATACTCTAGATGCATGTTGGATAGCGGTCGATGTGTGGAGTAATAGTAGTAGATGCAGAATCGTTTCGGTCTACTTGTCACGGACGTGATTCCTATATACAAGATCATGCCTAGATATTCTCATAATTATGCACTTTTCTATCAATTGCTCGACAGTAATTTGTTCACCCACCGTAATACTTATGCTATCTTGAGAGAAGCCACTAGTGAAACCTATGGCCGCCGGGTCTATCTTTTATCATATAACTTTCCAATCTATTTTATTTTTCAATCTTTATTTTCCTATCTATATCATAAAAATACCCAAAATATTTATCTTATTATTATTATCTCTATCAGATCTCACTCTTGTAAGTGACCGTGAAGGGATTGATAACCCCTTTATCGTGTTGGTTGCGAGGTTCTTATTTGTTTGTGTAGGGACGAGGGATTTGCGTGTAGTCTCCTACTGGATTGATACCTTGGTTCTCAAAAACTGAGGGAAATACTTACGCTACTTTGCTGCCTCACCCTTTCCTCTTCAAGGGAAAACCAATGCAATGCTCAAGAGGTAGCAGGTTACCGGATCATAACACATAGTAGGTGACTATTGACTTGGAAGATAGGATCAAGAACTCACATATATTCATGGAAACATAATAGGTTCAGATCTAAAATCATGGCACTCGGGCCCTAGTGACAAGCATTAAGCATAGCAAAGTCATAGCAACATCAATCTTAGAACATAATGGATACTAGGGATCAAACCCTAACAAAACTAACTCGATTACATGATAAATCTCATCCAACCCATCACCGTCCAGCAAGCCTACGATGGAATTATTCACGCACGGCGGTGAGCATCATGAAATTGGTGATGGAGGAAGGTTGATGGTGACGATGGCGATGGCAATGGATTCCCCTCTCCGGAGCCCCGAACGGACTCCAGATCAGCCCTCCCGAGAGAGATTAGGGCTTGGCGGCAGCTCCATATTGTAAAATGCGATGAATCCTTCACTCTCTTTTTTTTTGTCCCAGAACGTGAATATATAGAGTTGGAGTTGACGTCGGTGGTGCCTCAGGGGGCCCATGAGGCAGGGGGCATGCCCCAGGGGGGGCGCCCTGCACGCTCGTGGATAGGGTGTGGACCCCCTGGTGTTGATTCTTTCGCCAGTATTTTTTATTAATTCCAAAAATATTCTCCATTGATTTGCAGGTCATTCCAAGAACTTCTATTTTTGCACAAAAATAACACCATGGCAATTCTGCTAAAAACAACGTCAGTCCAGGTTAGTTCCATTCAAATCATGCAAGGAGTTCAAAACAAGGTCAAAAGTGTTTGGAAAAGTAGATACGATGGAGACATATCAACTCCCCCAAGCTTAAACCTTTTCTTGTCCTCAAGCAATTCAGTTGGCAAACTAAAAGTGATAAGAAAAACTTTTACAAACTCGGTTTGATCTTGTTGTTGTAAATATGTAAAGCCAGCATTCAGGTTTTCAGCAAAGATTATGAACTAACCATGTTCTCAATAACATTTAGGTCTCATGTTTACTCATATCAATGGCATAATCAACTAGCAAGCAATAATAATAAATCTCGGATGACAACACTTTCTCAAAATAATCATAATATGATATAACAAGACGGTATCTCGCTAGCCCTTTCTGAGACCACAAAACATAAATGCAGATCACCTATGAAGATCAAAGACTGACTAAACATTGTAATTCATGGTAAAAGAGATCCAATCACAGTCATACTCAATGTAAATTAATAGTAATGCATGCACATGACAGCGGTGCTCTCCAACTGGTGCTTTTTAATAAGAGGATGATGACTCAACATAAAAGTAAATAGATAGGCCCTTCTCAAAGGGAAGCAGGGATTTGTAGGGGTGCCAGAGCTCGAGTTTTGAAATAGAGATGAATAATATTTTGAGTGGTATACTTTCATTGTCAACATAACAACCAAGAGATCTCGATATCTTCCATGCTACACACATTATAGGCGGTTCCCAAACAAAATGGTAAAGTTTATACTCCCCCACCACCAACAAACATCAATCCATGGCTTGTCCGAAATAACGGGTGCCTCCAACTATCAACAATCCCGGGGGAGTTTTGTTTGCTATTATTTTAATTTAAGCATGCGACTGGGCATCCTGGTTACCTGCCATTTTCTCGTGAATGATGAGCGGAGTCCACTCATCTTGAGAATAACCCACCTAGCATGGAAGATATAGACAACCCTAGTTGATATATGAGCTATTCGAGCATACAAAACAAAATTTCATTTGAAGGTTTAGAGTTTGGCACATACAAATTTACTTGGAACGGCAGGTAGATACCGCTTATAGGAAGGTATGGTGGACTCATATGGAATAACTTTGGGGTTTATGGAAGTGGGTGGACAAGCAGTATTCTCGCTTAGTATAAGTGAAGGCTAGGAAAGACTAGGAAGCGACCAACTAGAGAGCGACAACAGTCCTGAACATGCATTAAAATTAATCAACACCGAGTGCAAGCATGAGTAGGATATAATTCACCATGAACATAAATATCGTGGAGGCTATGTTGATTTTGTTTCAACTACATGCGTGAACATGTGCCAAGTCAAGCCACTCGAATCGTTCAAAGGAGGATACCACCCTATCATACCACATCACAACCATTTTAATAGCATGTTGGCACGCAAGGTAAACCATTATAAACTCCTAGCTAATTAAGCATGGCATGAGCAACTATAATCTCTAATTGTCATTGCAAACATGTTTCATTCACAATAGGCTGAATCAGGAACGATGAATTAATCATATTTACAAAAACAATATAGGTCGAGTTCATACCAGCTTTTCTCATCTCAATCAGTCCATCATATATCGTCATTATTGCCTTTCACTTCCATGACCGAATAGTGTGGATAATAATAATAGTGCACGTGCACTGGACTAAGCTGGAAATTGCAAGCATTTAATACAAGGGAGAAGACAAGGTGATACGGGCTCTTGGTTAGATCAACAATAATGCATATGAGATCCACTCAACATTTTCATCATGGTCTTCCCCTCACGGCCCCCGAAGAACAAGAAAAGAAGAAAAAAAACTATTTACACGGGAAAGCTCCCAACAAGCAAAAGAAGAACGAAAAATCGTTTTGGGTTTTCTTTTAATTACTACTACTACAGGCATGGAAAGTAAACTAGCTAGAAGCTACAACTAATTTTTTTTGTTTCTATTAAGGTTTTTCAAACACACAAGAAGAATGCTGGAAAAGAAAATAAACTAGCATGGATAGTACAATGAAAAAGTATGAGCATCGACAATTGGAATGAGTGTGTGAACATGAATGTAATGTCGGTGAGAAATACGTACTCCCCCAAGCTTAGGCTTTTGGTCCTAAGTTGGTCCATGGCCACGGCTCAAAGCCGCCCTCTCCGGTGTGCGAAGGAGTGTCCTCTGGGTGCCACTGGTTGGCGATCTCCTCCGGATCCCACTGATAAACAGATTGTCGATAAGGGTCAAGTGGTGGCTCCGGCTTAGGCTCCAGTACGCATAAATGGCTTCGGGTAGGATGAGGTACGTGCCTAAAAGTATGTCAAACAGAGAGGGTGCAGGCAAGGTAATAATCTCACAGTAATTTCTATCAAATATCAATTTATACTTAAGCATATTCTTCTTATCTTTAACAATAAAATCATGTGGTACCATACTCTTATAATCTAGAAAAACAGGGGCAGCAACTTTTATTTTCGGGGTATTTTTTATTGCAAGGATAATTCAAAAAATAGACAGAAAATACTATTTTTGCTTTATTTAATCTAAATAACAGAAAGTAAAAGGAGGGTACAGAGAGTTGTGCTTTCTAACTCCATCCATCTCATGCTCATGAAAAGTAATCCACTAACAAGGTTGATCAAGTCTTGTTAAGAAACTCTTTCCGAATTGCATGAAACTAGAGTGAGGGAGTCCTGGACTAAGGGGTCCTCGGGCTTCCGGCCTGTTATCCATGGGCCGAACTGATAGGCTGTGAAGACATGAAGACCGAAGACTGCACCGTGTCCGGATTGGACTCTACTTGGCGTGGAAGGCAAGCTTGGCGACCGAAGATTCCTTTTTATGTAACCGACTCCATGTAAACCCTAGATCTCCTCGGTGTCTATACAAACCGAAGGGGATAGTCCCGAAAGGACACCACATATACTCATTACCATACCCATATAGGCTAAACTTCTAGGGTTTAGCCATTACGATCTCGTGGTAGATCCACTCTTGTAACACTCATATTCATCAATATCAATCAAGCAGGACGTAGGGTTTTACCTCCATAGAGAGGGCCCGAACCTGGGTAAACATTGTGTCCCCCGTGAGGGAGTCCTGGATTAGGGGGTATCCGGACAGCCGGATTATATCCTTTGGCTGGACTGTTGGACTATGAAGATACAAGATTGAAGACTTCGTCCCGTGTCCGGATGGGACTCTCCTTGGCGTGGAAGGCAAGCTTGGCAATATGGATATGTAGATCTCCTTCCTTGTAACCGACTCTGTGTAACCCTAGCCCCCTCCGGTGTCTATATAAACCGGAGGGTTTAGTCCGTAGGACCAACAACAACAATCATACCATAGGCTAGCTTCTAGGGTTTAGCCTCTCTAATCTCGTGGTAGATCAACTCTTGTACTACTCATATTATCAAGAACAATCAAGCAGGATGTAGGGTATTACCTCCATCAAGAGGGCCCGAACCTGGGTAAACATCGTGTCCCCTGCCTCCTGTTACCATCCGCCTAGACCAACAGTTCAGGACCCCCTACCCGAGATCCGCCGGTTTTGACACCGACACCCCGTGTCCTGTTACCATCGATCCTAGACGCACAGTTCGGGACCCCCTACCCGAGATCCGCCGGTTTTGACACCGATATTGGTGCTTTCATTGCTAGTTCCATTGTGCCGTCGACAAGAGGCTCGATGGCCCCTTCAATCGTCAATAATGACACTGTCCAAAGGTGAACCTTCCTCCCCGGGCAGATTTTCATATTCGGCGGCTTCGTACTGCGGGCCAACTCGCTTGGCCATCTGGATCAGATCGAAAGCTACGCCCCGGCCATCAGGTCGAATTCGGAGGCTTGAACTACATCGAGGATATCCGTGGAGACTTGATCTTCAAGGGATTTGAGCCTGCGGTGATCGCTCCCCCTCATCCCGATGAATGTGACCTAAATCTGTCATCGGATCACACCCAGGACATGGTTCCTACGGCTGCAACGACCTTAGAGCCAAAGCAGATCGAGCCATCCGAGGCCTCAAAGTCCGCGGAGTTGAAGCCTCACATGGACTCGACGCAATGTGGCATTCGCTTTAACGGAACTTCGGACTCGTCTCCGGCTGTAAGTTCCGGACTATGTACGCCCGCGGACACTGAGCTAGATCGGTTATCGATCCTCGAGTTTAGCGTCGCTGACATATTCCAACACTCGCCTTGGGGTGACGTGCTAAAATCTTTAAAGAATTTGTCCTTGGAAAAGGACTCACAACCGAACTATGTCCGGTTCGAGTTCGAGACGGACGATGAGGAATTTCGCTTCCCACCCGCCACCCACTTCATAGCCACCGTCGATGACTTAACCAACGTGCTTGATACGTCCATTTTGCATCACGCTTTTATATCAATATTTATTGCATTATGGGCTGTTATTTCACATTATGTCACAATACTTATGGCTATTCTCTCTTATTTTACAAGGTTTACATAAGGAGGGAGAATGCCGGCAGCTGGAATTCTGGGCTGGAAAAGGAGCAAATATTAGAGACCTATTCTGCACAACTCCAAAAGTCCTGAAACTCCACGGAACACCTTATAATAAATAATGAAAAATCCTCGCCAAAGATGAAGACCAGCGGGCCCACACCCTTCTCACGATGGTGGGGGGTGCCCCCCTAGGGCGTGCCCCCTACCTTGTGGGCCCCCTGGTGGCTCTCCGATGAACATCTTCTCCTATATGAAGTCTTTCGTCAACAAAAAAATGAGAAGCAACCTTTCGGGACGAAACTCCGCCGCCACGAGGCGGAACCTTGGCGGATCCAATCTAGAGCTCCGGCAGAGCTATTCTGCTGGGGTAACTTCCCTCCCGGAGGGGGAAATCATCGCCATCGTCATCACCAACGCTCCTCTCATCGGGAGAGGGCAATCTCCATCAACATCTTCATCGGCACCATCTCATCTCAAAACCCTAGTTCATCTCTTGTATCCGATTCTTGTCTTCAAGTCTGGGATTGGTGCTAGTAGGTTGCTAGTAGTGTTAATTACTCCTTGTAGTTGATGCTAGTTGGTTTAATTGGTGGAAGATCATATGTTCAGATCCTTTATGCATACTAATACCCCTATGATTATGAACATGTTTATGCTTTGTGAGTAGTTACGTTTGTTCCTGAGGACAAGGGAGAAGTCTTGCTATTAGTAGTCATGTGAATTTGGTATTCGTTCGATATTTTGATGAGATGTATGTTGTCTAGCCTCTAGTGGTGTTATGTGAATATCGACTACATAACAATTCACCATTATTTCAGCCTAGAGGAAGGCATTGTGTCGGTGTACTAGAGTAGGGGTACCCTAGTATCCCGAACTTGTGCACGGGCAATCGCAGTGTCCCGCGGCAAGGCTTGCCGGGTGACCGCCAAGGTCCTCCGTGGTTCCTTTGGAGCCATTCAAGAACAAAGTATCCAAGCCAAGGAGACAAGACCCCGGCAAGAGGAGCTTGCCGGGAAGGCCAACCAAGGCATCTCAAGACCCCGGCAAGAGGAGCTTGCCGGGAAGGCCAACCAAGGCACCTCAAGGAACTTGCCGCGACGCGCCACGCGCTCCGGCAAGGCCTGGTGAGCGACAAGCTCCCAGACGCAACAAGACAACGACCGCGACAAGGCGCTTGCCGCGGCAAGCCACCACTCTGTGCCCGCGCTCCAGCACATCCACCAACGTGTCGCTCTGGGACCCTTCCAGGCGTGCGTGGAGGGAGGCTGTGCAGCCAGCGGTGCGCGGTGGCAAGCGGCGCTGACAAGTTTGCCATCGTGGCGAGCGGTGGCGTCCCTGACGGTCCCTTTTGCACTGTTTAGGCGACACAGACGGGCATTTAATGCCCTTGTCCCCTGCCGTCAGGGTTAGGTATGATACACTGTAGCAGGTAGTTGTACCTACCACAGCACCTTTCCAGTTTTACCCTTTGCCTCCGTTGCCACCTGTCGGTGACCCCTTGAGCATATAAAAGGAGGCCCATGCGCAACGTAGAGGGGGTTAGCTAGTTCAGAGAACACTCACGCTCGGTCTCGTTAGCTGCTGGTGTGTACTGTAGCACTCCGCGCTCCCGAGCAAGAACTCAATACAAACCACAAAGCAGGAGTAGGGTTTTACGCATCCGTGCGGCCTGAACCTGGGTAAACCGCTCGCGTGCTTCGCCTCGATCCGCTCTTTGTGCGACCTCCGCCCCCGCCGAACCGAAAGGGACTCGGTCCGCCGGTCCCATAGGTGCCCGTGGATCAGTACCCCGGCACATTGGGAATTAATAAGTAGATGATGGGTTGCTAGAGTGACAGAAGCTTAAACCCTAGTTTATGCGGTGCTTCATAAGGGGCTGATTTGGATCCATGTGTTTCATGCTATGGTTAGGTTTACCTTAATACTTTTGTTGTAGTTGTGGATGCTTGCAATAGAGGTTAATCATAAGTGGGATGCTTGTTCAAGTAAGAACAACACCCAAGCACCGGTCCACCCACATATCAAATTATCAAAGTACCGAACGCGAATCATATGAACGTGATGAAAACTAGCTTGACGATATTCCCATGTGTCCTCGGGAGCGCTTTTCCTTATATAAGAGTTTGTCCAGGCTTGTCCTTTGATACAAAAAGGATTGGGCCACCTTGCTGCACTTTATTTACATTTGTTACTTGTTGCTCGTTACAAATTATCTCATCACAAAACTATTTGTTACCACTTATTTTAGTACTTGCAGAAAATACCTTGCTGAAAACCATTTATCATTTCCTTCTGCTCCTCGTTTGGTTCGACACTCTTACTTATCGAAAGGACTACGATAGATCCCCTATACTTGTGGGTCATCAAGACTGTTTTCTGGCGCCGTTGCCGGGGAGTGAAGCGCCTTTGGTAGGTGGAATTTGGTAAGGAAAATTTATATAGTGTGCTGAAATTTACTGTCACTTGTTACTATGGAAAGTAATCCTCTGAGGGGCTTGTTCGGGGTATCTTCACCCCGACCAGTAGAGAAAAAAGTTGCTCCTCAACCTACTGAACCTATTGAAAATGAAATTCCTTATGAGTATCCTTCGAGTATAATAGAAAAACTGCTAGCTAATCCTTTTACAGGAGATGGAACAAAGCATCCTGATGAACACCTAATATATGTGGATGAAGTTTGTGGATTATTTAAGCTTGCAGGTATTCCCGATGATGTTGCTAAGAAGAAGGTCTTCCCTTTATCTTTGAAGGGAGACGCATTGACATGGTATAGGCTATGTGATGATATGGGATCATGGAACTATAGAAGATTGAAATTGGAATTTCATCAAAGGTATTACCCTATGCATCTTGTTCATCGTGATCGCAATTATATATATAATTTTTGGCCTCACGAAGGAGAAAGCATCTCTCAAGCTTGGGGGAGGCTTAAATCGATGTTATATTCATGCCCCAATCATGAGCTTCCAAGAGAAACAATTCTTCAAAAAATTTATGCTCGGCTTTCTGATAACAATCGCACCATGCTTGATACTTCTTGGGCTGGATCTTTTATGATGAAGACTATTGAATTCTGATGGGATTTATTGGATAGAATTAAACGCAACTCTGAAGATTGGGACCATGATAATGGGAAGGAGTCAGGTATGACACCTAAGTTTGATTGTGTTAAATCTTTTATGGATACCGATATTTTCCATAAGTTTAGCACTAAATATGGACTTGATTCTGAGATAGTAGCTTCTTTCTGTGAATCTTTTGCTACTTATGTTGATCTTCCTAAGGAGAAGTGGTTTAAATATCATCCTCCCATAGAAGTAAAAGTAGCTGCACCTATTAAAGTTGAAGAAAATACTGTCACTTATAATGATCCTATTGTTCCTACTTGTTATGTTGAGAAACCACCTTTCCCTGTTAGGATAAAGGATCATGCTAAAGCTTCAACTGTGGTTCGTAAAAGCAATATTAAAACATATACACCTCCTGAGCAAGTTAAAGTTGAACCTAATATTGCTATTGTTTAAGAGGTCTTGTCTGATAATATTGATGGGCATGTTATCCAGTTCTGCGGTGAAACTGCTAGAATTGCTAAACCTTGTGCTAAAGATAAACATAGACCTGTGGTAGGCGTGCCTGTTATTTCTGTTAAAATGGGAGATCATTGTTATCATGGCTTATGTGATATGGGTGCTAGTGCTAGTGTTATACCTTATGACTTGTATAAAGAAATCAAGCATGAAATTGCACATGCTGAGTTAGAAGATATTGATGTCACAATTAAACTTGCTAATAGAGATACTATTTCAGCAATGGGAATTGTTAGAGATGTTGAAGTCTTGTGCGGGAAAACTAAATATCCTGCTGATTTTCTTGTTCTTAGTTCTCCACAAGATAGCTTTTGTCCCATTATATTTGGTAGACCCTTCTTGAATACAGTTAATGCTAGGATAGACTGCGAAAAGAATGTTGTTACTATTGGCTTGGATTATATGACTCATGAGTTTAATTTCTCTAAATTTAGTAAACAACACCGTGAAGAAGAATTGCCTAGTAACGATGAAATTATTGGTCTTGCTTCTATTGCTGTACCTCCTAATGATCCTTTAGAACAATATTTGCTAGACCATGAGAATGATATGTTTATGAATGAAAGAAGGGAAATAGATGAAGTATTCTTTAAACAAGAACCTATGCTAAAACACAATTTGCCTGTTGAAATCCTAGGGGATCCTCCTCCACCTAAGGGTGATCCTGTGTTTGAGCTTAAACCGTTGCCTGATAATCTTAAATATGCTTATCTTGATGAAAATAAGATATATCCTATTAGTGCTAACCTTTCAGAGCATGAAGAAGAAAGATTATTGAAAACTCTGAAGAAGCACCGTGCTGCTATTGGATATACTCTTGATGATCTTAAGGGAATTAGTCCCACTCTATGTCAACATAAAATAAATTTGGAAGCAGATGCCAAACCAGTTCGTGATCCTCAACGATGTCTGAATCCTAAAATGAAAGAAGTGGTAAGAAAAGAAATACTAAAGCTTCTGGAGGCAGGTATAATTTATCCCGTTGCTGATAGTCAGTGGGTAAGTCCTGTTCATTGTGTCCCTAAGAAGGGAGGTATTACTGTTGTTCCTAATGATAAAGATGAATTGATTCCACAAAGAATTATTACATGTTATAGGATGGTAATTGATTTCCGCAAATTAAATAAGGCTACTAAGAAAGATCATTACCCCTTACCTTTTATCGATCAAATGCTAGAAAGATTATGCAAACATACACATTACTGCTTTCTAGATGGTTATTCTGGTTTCTCTCAAATACTACTGTCGGCTAAAGATCAATCAAAGACTACTTTTACATGCCCTTTTGGTACTTTTGCTTATAGACATATGCCTTTTAGTTTATCTAATGCACCTGCTACCTTTCAAAGATGCATGATGGCTATATTCTCTGACTTTTTTGAAAAGATTTGTGAGATTTTCATGGACGACTTTTCTGTCTATGGATCTTCTTTTGATGATTGCTTGAGCAATCTTGATCGAGTTTTGCAGAGATGTGAAGAAACTAATCTTGTCTTGAATTGGGACAAGTGCCACTTTATGGTTAATGAAGGTATTGTCTTGGGGCATAAAGTTTCTGAAAGAGGTATTGAAGTTGATAAAGCCAAGGTTGATGCTATTGAAAAGATGCCATGTCCCAAGGACATCAAAGGTATAAGAAGTTTCCTTGGTCACGCCGGATTTTATAGGAGGTTCATCAAGGACTTCTCTAAAATTTCTCGGCCTCTGACTAATTTATTACAAAAAGATATACCATTTGTCTTTGATGATGATTGTGTAGAAGCATTTGAAATACTTAAGAAAGCATTAGTCTCTGCACCTATTGTTCAGCCACCTGATTGGAATTTACCCTTTGAAATTATGTGTGATGCTAGCGATTATGCTGTAGGTGTTGTTCTAGGGCAAAGAGTTGATAAGAAATTAAATGTTATCCATTATGCCATTAAGACTCTAGACAATGCTCAAAGAAATTATGCTACTACTGAAAAAGAACTTTTAGCAGTTGTATTTGCTTGTGATAAGTTCAGACCTTATATTGTTGATTCTAAAGTAACTATCCACACTGATCATGCTGCTATTAAATATCTTATGGAGAAGAAAGATGCTAAACCTAGACTTATTAGATGGGTTCTCTTGCTACAAGAATTTGATTTGCATATTGTTGATAGAAAAGGAGCTGAGAACCCCGTTGCAGACAACTTAGCTAGGTTAGAGAATGTTCTTGATGACCCAATACCTATTGATGATAACTTTCCCGATGAACAATTAAATGTCATAAGTACTTCTCGTAGTACCCCTTGGTATGCTGATTATGCTAATTACATAGTTGCTAAATTTATACCACCTAGCTTCACATACCAACAAAACGAAAAATTCTTCTATGATTTGAGACATTACTTTTGGGATGACCCACATCTTTATGAAGAAGGAGTAGATGGTGTTATTAGACGTTGTGTACCTGAGCATGAACAGGAACAGATCCTACGCAAGTGCCACTCTGAAACTTATGGAGGACACCACGCGGGAGATAGAACTGCACATAAGGTATTGCAATCCGGTTTTTATTGGCCTACTCTCTTCAAGGATGCCCGTAAATTTGTACTTTCTTGTGATGAATGTCAAAGAATTGGTAATATTAGTAGACGTCAAGAAATGCCTATGAACTATTCACTTGTTATTGAACCGTTTGATGTTTGGGGCTTTGATTATATGGGACCTTTTCCTGCCTCTAATGGATATACACATATTTTAGTTGCTGTTGATTACGTTACTAAGTGGGTAGAAGCTATTCCAACTAGTAGTGTTGATCATAATACTTCTATTAAAATGCTTAACGAAGTTATTTTTCCGAGGTTTGGAGTCCCTAGATATTTAATGACTGATGGTGGTTCACATTTTATTCATGGTGCTTTCCGTAAAATGCTTGCTAAATATGACGTCAATCATAGAATTGCATCTCCGTATCACCCACAGTCTAGTGGTCAGGTAGAATTGAGTAATAGAGAACTCAAATTAATTTTGCAAAAGACTGTCAATAGGTCTAGAAAGAATTGGTACAAAAAACTTGATGCATTATGGGCCTATAGAACTGCATATAAAAATCCTATGGGTATGTCTCCGTATAAAATGGTATATGGAAAAGCATGTGACTTACCTCTCGAACTAGAACATAAGGCATATTGGGATATTAAAGAGCTCAACTATGATTTCAAACTTGCCGGTGAAAAGAGGTTATTTGATATTAGCTCACTTGATGAATGGAGAACCCAAACTTATGAAAATGCCAAGTTGTTTAAAGAAAAGGTCAAAAGATGGCATGACAAAAGGATACAAAAGCGTGAGTTTAATGTAGGTGATTATGTATTTCTATACAACTCTCGTTTAAGATTTTTTGCAGGGAAACTTCTCTCTAAATGGGAAGGCCCCTATGTTATCGAGGAGGTCTATCGTTCCGGTGCCATAAAAATCAACAACTTCGAAGGCACAAATCTGAAGGTGGTAAACGGTCAAAGAATCAAACATTATATCTCAGGTAATCCCATAAATGTTGAAACCAATATTATTGAAACCGTAACCCCGGAGGAATACATAAGGGACACTTTCTAGAACATTTCAGACTCCGAAAAGGAATAGGTATGTGGTACGGTAAGTAAACCAAACAATCTTTAAGGCAATATTTCTCCGTTTTGGAATATTTAGAAAAACAAAAAATTAAGTAGCAGTCCGGGAAGGACACGAGGGCCTCATGAGGGTGGAGGGCGCGCCCTACCCCCCTGGGCGCTCCCCCTACCTCGTGAGCACCTCGTGTGCCTTCCGGACTCCGTTTTCTTGCACGATGCGTATTTTGGTCAGTAAAAATTCATTATATAATCTCCCGGGGGTTTTGACTCCCGTATCATGCAAAAGTCCCTTGTCTTTGTTTTGAGCTGTCCTGCTGCAGACAGAGCAACATGTCGTCCCAGGATTCGGAAGGAGAAAGCTATGTGGCTAATTACCTTGTAGATCCTAAGGTCTATCGGGATGTGGAGCATTGTGGTTGGACTATGGAAGAAGAAGAAGACTATGAACCCAAGGGAAAGGAGGAGACGAGCTCAGATGAAGATGAAGTCCCACTACCTCAACCTGGGGACATGCATGTGGAGTTGAAAAAGTCAAGCCTCCCGGATAGGGTAAAGAAACCTAAGATCGAGGTTATCCCTTTTCGCCTCTTGCAGGAGAACAAGCAGGAACTATGCAAAAAGATACTGAGCTTGGAGCAGGAGATCGAGGACCTAAGGGACCAAAATTCTGTCCTCAAGCGCAAATTAAGGAAGAAGCCTACGTCATCAACAAAATCACCACCGTCTCCTCCAACAAAGAAGAATTGAGTATCTGGGTATGGGCAGTCCACTTGGAAACTGCCAAGCTTGGGGGAGTGCCCCGATATCGTATCACCCTCACCTTTATCTTTACCGTTTTCCTTAGTTCGATCCTATTAGTAGTATTTTGATCTAGTAGAATAAAGTTTATGGCATGATCTAGTTGTGAGTTTTGCTTTACTATCCTTCTATGTAATCGAGTCCGTGAGCTATATAATAAAGATTAGTGTTGAGTCAAGGGCTTGATTTTTTTGCCATGATCCTAAGTGAATAAAAGAAAAGAGAAAGAAATAAAAAGAAACAAAGAGATCATATGGATCTCATGGAGAGTAATGAGCTCACATAGAAAAAGTATGATGAATAAAAGTTGTTGAGAGTTGACAAGCATAGTTTTGGTCATCGTTGCAATTAATAGGAAGTAATAAATAAAGAGAGGTCTTCACATATAGATATACTATATACTATCTTGGACATCTTTTATGATTTTGAGAACTCGTTAAAATATGACATGCTAAAGAGTTGACATTGGACAAGGAAGACAACGTAATGGGTTATGTTTCTTACATCTGAGATAAATTATATTGTCTTGGATCTTCCAACATGTTGAGCTTTCCTTTCCCCCTCATGCTAGCCAAATTCATTGCACCAAGTAGAGATACTACTTGTGCTTCCAAATACCCTTAAACCAGTTTTGCCACGAGAGTCCACCATATCTACCTATGGATTGAATAAGATCCTTCAAGTAAGTTGTCATCGGTGTAAAGCAATAAAAATTGCTCTCTAAATATGTATGATTGATTGGTGTGGGAGAAATAAGCTTTATACGATCTTGTGATGTGGAAGTAATAAAAGCGACGGACTGCATAATAAAGGTTCATATCACAAGGGGCAATATAAAGTGATGTTCTTTCACATTAATATTTTGTGCATCCAACCATAAAAGCGCATGGCAACCTCTGCTTCCCTCTGCGAAGGGCCTATCTTTTATCATTATCTTCTACCTTATGCAAGAGTCATGGTGATTTCCACCCTTCCTTTTTACACTTTATCCTTTGGCAAGCACAGTATGTTGGAAAGATCCTGGTATATATGGCTAATTGGATGTGAGTTTTCATGAACTATTACTGTTGACATTACCCTTGAGGTAAAACGTTGGGAGGCAAGACTATAAGCCCCTATCTTTCTCTGTGTCTAATTAAAACTCCACACCCATAAGTATTGCGTGAGTGTCAGCAATTGTGAAAGATTATATGATAGTTGAGTATGTGGACTTGCTGAAAAGCTCTTATACATTGACTCTTTCCTATGTTATGATAAATTGCAATTGCTTCAATGACCGATATTGTAGTTTGTTACATTTCAATGAAGTTTACGATTCATACTTGATATTGTGATTGAATTATTACTCTAGCATTAGAGATCATATGACAAAATTATATAAGTTGCTGTTATAAGAATGATCATGATGCCCTCATGTCCGTATTTTATTTTTATCGACACCTTCATCTCTGAACTTGTGGGCATATTTTTCGATTTCGGCTTTTCGCTTGAGGACAAGCGAGGTCTAAGCTTGGGGGAGTTGATACGTCCATTTTGCATCATGATTTTATATCAATATTTATTGCATTATGGGCTGTTATTTCACATTATGTCACAATACTTATGGCTATTCTCTCTTATTTTACAAGGTTAACATAAGGAGGGAGAATGCCGACAGTTGGAATTCTAGGCTGGAAAAGGAGCAAATATTAGAGACCTATTCTGCACAACTCCAAAAGTCCTGAAACTCCACGGAACACCTTATACTAAAAAATGAAAAATCCTCGCCAAAGATGAAGACCAGGGGGCCCACACCCTTCTCATGAGGGTGGGGGTGCCCCCCCCCCCTAGGGCGCGCCCCCTGCCTTGTGGGCCCCCTGGTGCTCTCCGATGACCATCTTCTCCTATATGAAGTCTTTCAACGAGAAAAAAAATGAGAAGCAACCTTTCGGGATGAAACTCCGCTGCCACGAGGAGGAACCTTGGCGGATCCAATCTAGAGCTCTGGCAGAGCTGTTCTGCCGGGGAAACTTCCCTCCCGGAGGGGGAAATCATCGCCATCGTCATCACCAACGCTCCTCTCATCGGGAGAGGGCAATCTCCATCAACATCTTCATCGGCACCATCTCATCTCAAAACCCTAGTTCATCTCTTGTATCCGATTCTTGTCTTCAAGTCCGGGATTGGTGCTAGTAGGTTGCTAGTAGTGTTAATTACTCCTTGTAGTTGATGCTAGTTGGTTTAATTGGTGGAAGATCATATGTTCAGATCCTTTATGCATATTAATACCCCTATGATTATGAACATGTTTATGCTTTGTGAGTAGTTATGTTTGTTCCTGAGGACAAGGGAGAAGTCTTGCTATTAGTAGTCATGTGAATTTGGTATTCGTTGATATTTTGATGAGATGTATGTTGTCTAGACTCTAGTGGTGTTATGTGAACGTCGACTACATAACACTTCACCATTATTTGGGCCTAGAGGAAGGCATTGGGAAGTAATAAGTATATAATGGGTTGCTAGAGTGACAGAAGCTTAAACCCTATTTTATGCGTTGCTTCGTAAGGGGTTGATTTGGATCTATATGTTTCATGCTATGGTTAGGTTTGCCTTAATACTTTTGTTGTAGTTGTGGATGCTTGCAATAGAGGTTAATCATAAGTGGGATGCTTGTTCAAGTAAGAACAACACCCAAGCACTGGTCCACCCACATATCAAATTATCAAAGTACCGAACGCGAATCATATGAACGTGATGAAAACTAGCTTGACGATATTCCCATGTGTCCTCGGGAGCGCTTTTCCTTATATAAGAGTTTGTCCAGGCTTGTCCTTTGATACAAAAAGGATTGGGCCACCTTGCTGCACTTTATTTACATTTGTTACTTGTTGCTTGTTACAAATTATCTCATCACAAAACTATCTGTTACCACTTATTTCAGTACTTGCAGAGAATACCTTGCTAAAAACCGTTTATCATTTCCTTCTGCTCCTCGTTGGGTTCGACAGTCTTAGTTATCGAAAGGACTACGATAGATCCCCTATACTTGTGGGTCATCAGTGCTTGACTATGGCTCCAAAGACATCGACGGTATGGACGATGATGCTGACAAGGAGCAAGGCCAAGACCCGCCATTCACTGGACGATGGACGACCACCTCTTCATACGACGTGTACATGGTTGATACACCTAAAGGATCTGGCGACGACAAAGAAGAGACGGATACGAACAAAACCTCCGAGACACAGTCCAAGCGCCGGCGGACCAAACGCTATCGTAGTCCTTTCGATAATTAAGAGTGTCGAACCCAATGAGGAGCAGAAGGAAATGATAAGCTGTTTTCAGGAAGGTATTCTCTGCAAGCACTGAAATTATAGGTAACAGATAGTTTTGTGATAAGATAATTTGTAACGAGCAACAAGTAAAAAAAGTAAATAAAGTGCAGCACGGTGGCCCTATCCTTGGGTGGAGGGGGATACCCTAAGAATTCAACATGCAAGTTGTGTTTCAGAATAGGTCCCTGTTTAAAGAACACCTCATCTATTTCCCTTCTTTCATTCATATACATATCATTTTCATGGTCTAGCAAATATTGTTCTAAAGGATCACTAGGAGGTACGGCAATAGAAGCAAGACCAATAATTTCATCTTTACTAGGCAATTCTTCTTCACGGTGTTGTCTACGAAATTTAGAAAAGTTGAACTCATGAGACATATCACCTAAACCAATAGTAATAACATCCTTTTTGCAGTCTATCCTAGCATTAACAGTGTTTAAGAAGGGTCTACCAAATATAATGGGGCAAAAGCTATCTTGTGGGGAACCAAGAACAAGAAAATCAGCAGGATATTTAGTTTTCCACACAAGACTTCAACATCTCTAACAATTCCCATTGGTGAAATAGTATCTCTATTGGCAAGTTTAATGGTGACATCAATTTCTTCTAACTCAACAGGTGCAATATCATGCATAATTTCTCTGTATAAGTGAATAAGTATTGCACTAGCACTAGCACCCATATCACACAAGCCGTGATAACAATGATCTCCTATTTTAACAGAAATAAGAGGCATGCCTACCACAGGTCTATGTTTATCTTTAGCACAAGGTTTAGCAATTCTAGCAGTTTCATCACAAAAATAAATAACATGCCCATCAATATTATCAACCAAGAGATCCTTAACAATATCAATATTAGGTTCAACTTTAACTTGCTTAGGAGGTGTATAGGTTCTAATATTGCTTTTATGAACCACAATTGAAGCTTTAGCATGATCTTTTATCCTAACAGGAAAAGGTGGTTTCTCAACATAAGCAGTAGGAATAATAGGATAATTATAAGTGATAGTCTTTTCTTCAACTTTAATAGGTGCAGCTAATTTTACTTCAATGGGAGGATGATATTTAGACCACTTCTCTTTATGCAGATCAATATAAGTAGCAAAAGATTCACAGAAAGAAGCTACTATTTCAGAGTCAAGTCCATATTTAGTGCTAAATTTATGGAAAACATCGGTATCCATAAAAGATTTAACACAATCAAACTTAGGTGTCATACCTGACTCATTACCTTCGTCGAGATCCCAATCTTCAGAGTTGTGTTTAATTCTTTCCAATAAATCCCATTTGAATTCAATAGTCTTCATCATAAAAGAGCCAGCGCAAGAAGTATCAAGCATGGTGCGGTTTTTATCAGAAAGCCGAGCATAAAATTTTTGAATAATCATTTCTCTTGAGAGCTCAGGATTGGGGCATGAATATAACATTGACTTAAGCCTCCCCCAAGCTTGAGTGATGCTTTGTCCTTCGCGAAGCCAAAAATTATATATATAGTTACGATCATGATGAACAAGATGCATAAGATATGAAATTCCAATTTCAATCGTTTGTAGTTCCATGATCCCATATCATCACATAGCCTATACCATGTCAATGCGTTTCCCTCCAAAGATAAAGGGAAGACATTCTTCTTGATAACATCATCGGGCATACCTGCAAGCTTAAATAATCCACAAACTTCATCCACATATATTAGGTGCTCATCAGGATGTAATGTTCCATCTCCTGCAAAAGGATTAGCTAGCAGTTTTTCTATCATACCCGAAGAAATTTCAAAGCAGATATTTTCATTTTCAGTAGGTTCAATAGATTGAGGAGCAACTCTTTGCTCTACTGGTCGGGGTGAAGATACCCCAAACAAGCCCCTCAGAGGATTTCTTTCCATAGTAACAAGTGACAGTAAATTTCAGCACACTATATAAATTTTCCTTACCAAATTCCACCACCAAAGGCGCTTCACTCCCCGGCAACGACTCCAGAAAAGAGTCTTGATGACCCACAAGTATAGGGGATCTATCGTAGTCCTTTCGATAAGTAAGAGTGTTGAACCCAACGAGGAGCAGAAGGAAATGATAAGCGGTTTTCAGCAAGGTATTCTCTGCAAGCACTGAAATTATAGGTAACAGATAGTTTTGTGACAAGATAATTTGTAACGAGCAACAAGTAACAGAAGTAAATAAAGTGCAGCAAGGTGGCCCAATCCTTTTTGTAGCAAAGGACAAGCCTGGACAAATTCTTATATAGATAAAAGCCTGGACACATGGGAATTATCGTCAAGCTAGGTTTCATCACGATCATATGATTCGCGTTTGGTACTTTGATAATCTGATATGTGGGTGGACCGGTGCTAGGGTGCTGTCCTTACTTGGACAAGCATCACACTTATGATTAACCTCTATCGCAATCATCCGAAACTACAACAAAAGTATTAAGGTAAACCTAACCATAGCATGAAACATATGGATCCAAATCAGCCCCTTACGAAGCAACGCATAAACTAGGGTTTAAGCTTCTATCACTCTAGCAACCCATCATCTACTTATTACTTCCCAATGCCTTCCTCTAGGCCCAAATAATGGTGAAGTGTCATGTAGTCGACGTTCACATAACACCACTAGAGGAGAGACAACATACATCTCATCAAAATATCGAACGAATACCAAATTCACATGACTACTAATAGCAAGACTTCTCCCATGTCCTCAGGAACAAACGTAACTACTCACAAAGAGTATTCATGTTCATAATCAGAGGGGTATTAATATGCATATAGGTTCTGAACATATGATCTTCCACCAAATAAACCAACTAGCATCAACTACAAGGAGTAATTAACACTACTAGCAACCCACAGGTACCAATCCCAGACTTAGAGACAAGAATTGGATACAAGAGATGAACTAGGGTTTGAGAGGAGATGGTGTTGGTGAAGATGTTGATGGAGATTGACCCCCTCCTGATGAGAGGATCGTTGATGATGACGATGGCGATGATTTCCCCCTCCCGGAGGGAAGTATCCCCGGCAAAACAGCTCCGCCAGAGCCCTAGATTGGTTCCGCCTCGTGGCGGCGGAGTCTCGTCCCGAAAGCTTGCTTATGATTTTTTCCTCAACGAAAGACTCCATATAGCAGAAGATGGGCATTGGAGGGCCACCAGGGGGCCACGAGGCAGGGGGCGCGTCCAAGGGGTAGCGCGCGCCCCCCACCCTCGTGGCCAGGGTGTGGCCCCCCTCTGGAACTTCTTGCGCTCATTATTTTTTATATATTCTGAAAATGACTTCCGTGAAGTTTCAGGACTTTTGGAGCTGTGCAGAATAGGTCTCTAATATTTGCTCCTTTTCCAGCCCAGAATCCCAGCTGCCGGCATTCTCCCTCTTTATGTAAACCTTGTAAAATAAGAGAGAATATGCATAAGTATTGTGACATAATGTGTAATAATAGCCCATAATGCAATAAATATCGATATAAAAGCATGATGCAAAATGGACGTATCACCCCGCGGTCGAGATAAAGCGGCAACTCAGGCCGAACAGCAGACCACCCCACCACCCCGTTAAAATAGGGACGGAAGAGTTCGGAGTCATACATATGACCTCCGACAGACCTTGGATAGTAGAGCAGGACACACAAGATTGATCTACGGATCACGAGGACGTGCCTTGAGGTGCGACGATGGCTACGTATTTAGACGCGACAAACCTAACCACGTTCGAGCCGAATGCCGCAGACGGACTCCTTCAGAGCTCCGCCACGATGCAGCCCTATATAGAGGCGCCGCACACCCGCTCTGCTTCACAGATGAAGTATTGGATCATGAATTCCTCGAGGGGTTCAAGCCCGTCAATATCGAATCATACGATGGCACAATCGATCCTGCAGTATGGATTGAGGATTTCATCCTCCACATCCACATGGCCTGAGGAAATGACCTCCATGTCATCAAATACCTCCCATTAGAGCTCAAAGGACCAGCTCGGCACTGGTTAAATAGCCTGCCGGAGAACTCCATCTGCAGTTGGGAAGACTTGGAAGAGGCTTTCCTCGACAACTTCCAAGGAACTTATGTCCGGCCACCAGACGCCTATGACCTAAGGCACATAGTTCAACAACCTGGAGAATCAGCCAGAAAAATCTGGACTAGGTTCCTAACCAAGAAGAACCAGATTGTTGACTGTCCGGATGCCGAGGCCCTAGCAGCCTTGAAGCACAGCATCCGTGAAGAATGGCTAGCACGCCACCTCGGACAAGAAAAACCGAAGTCAATGGCAGCCCTTACGGCACTCATGACCCGCTTTTGCGCAGGCGAGGACAGCTGGCTGGCCCGTAGCAAAAACACAGCCAGCGAGGCAGGCCCCACCGAGGCCAAGAACAGCACCGGCAAGCTCCGGCGCAATAGACACGAACGCCGAAGCAACTGCGACAACACCAAGGACACCACAGTCAACGCCGGATTCAATGGCTCCAAGTTCGGCCAACGGAAGAAGCCCTACAAAAGAAACAACGAAGGACCTTCCATCCTGGACCGCATACTCGACCGTTCGTGCCAAATTCACGGCACCCCGGATAAGCAAGCCAATCATACCAACAGGGATTGTTGGGTCTTCAAGTAGGCGGGCAAGTTAAATGCCGAAAACAAAGAAAAGGGATCACAAAGTGAGGACGATGATGCAGAGCCCCGGCAGCCAAACACCGGGGGACAGAAGAACCCCCCCCCCCAAGTCAAAACGGTGAACATGATATACGCCATGCACATCCCCAGAAAGGAGTGCAAGCGAGCACTCAGGGACGTCTACGCGGTAGAGCTAGTCGCCCCCAAGTTCAATCCATGGTCGTCATTTCCGGTCACCTTCGATCGACGAGATCATCCGGCTAGTATCCGCCACGGCGGTTCGGCCACACTGGTCCTTGACCCAATCATCGACGGATTCCACCTCACACGAGTCCTGATGGATGGTGGAAGCAGACTTAATCTGCTATACCAGGATACAGTACAGAAGATGGGCATTAATCCCTCACGAGTCAAACCAACAAAGACTTCCCTTAAAGGAGTCATACCAAGTGTAGAGGCCCGTTGTACGGGCTCAATCATGCTGGAGGTGGTCTTCGGTTCTCCAGAAAACTTCCAAAGTGAAGAGTTAATCTTCGATATCGTCCCCTTCCATAGCGGCTACCACGCACTGCTCGGATGAACCGCGTTTGCTAGATTTAACGATGTGCCACACTATGCTTATCTCAAGCTCAACATGCCCGGTCCACGCGGCATCATAAATGTCAATGGAAATATGGAACGCTCCCTCCGAACAGAGGAGCAAACTGCCGCCCTGGCAGCAGAAGTACAAAACGGTCTTCTCAAGCAGCATTGTAATCGAGCTGCCGAGCCCCTGGACACCATCAAGAGGGTCCGGACTACACTGCAATAGGACATCGCGGCTCGTCAAGAGCTCGTCCGGACTACACTGCAACAGGACATCGCGGCTCGTCAAGAGCTCGACTAGTAATTCAGCCTCCGTCCCAGCCCCAATGAGGTAGTGGCATTCGTACCACGCGTACACAATTACGCACTCAAAATACTATGGACATCGACAGAGGCACGAGACAACCTAGGGGCTACAATTCGGCAAAACCGATCCTGGACACACATACTTTTACTTATTTTTCTCATTACAGGAACCTTTTTTCGCAGGCCTGAGATCAAGTCCTCTAGAAGGACTGGAATGCAACGGAGGCAAGCAACATAGGTGTGTAGGGTAACATTTACACGTTCTTGATGGTATTCACACTTATTTCTCAGGACCTGCACGCTGCGCCATACTGGTTCCGGCACGTTAAATGGCCGGATACTTCTAGCACCATCTGTACAAGATACACCTTGACGTATACATCCAGTTATAATAAAAATGGTTCGTGGCCCAGTCCCTGTGTTTTTCACTTCTTACTTCGTTTTATTTCGATCTGCCTCTCCGCTACATCGACACTATTTTACGTTTCATATTCGCCAGGGCTACCTATCGCCCCACAATACGACAGCACAGTCCGAACACTTCTTACATATAAGTTCGGCACCCCGAATCTAGCATTATATGCATTGGCTCCGAATCATGTCTTTGGTTAATAGTTGGGTTGCCCGGCTCCTGTGCTTGCTACCCTACGTTCCGCTCCATTGGCTAGGGTAGTACAGGGAGAACTACTGCGATTGTGCCCTGGCTTGGACCGGACGAGCACCTCAGTAGAGAAAGCCGAAAACTGACTGTCATGATACAGCGAGAGCCGGTCAGCTACTCGAGGGTTACAAATCATTGGAGATTTTATCCGCATTATGCAAAAGATCGGCACTTCCCGATTAGATGATGACAACACCCTGGCTCGAACCAGGGGCTGCACCCATGCTTTATTATAAAACTCCTATGGCTAAGTGAGGGCGTTTAAGCCATATAGTCCGATTGCCTTGTTCGTTGAGCTAAACAACTCCTTCAAGGACCATGTAATTGGATCAAGATTGTTTAGATTCCATCCCGAACACCTTCGTACTATCTACGTGAGGGCAGAAGCCGACGACTGGCTAACCCTCAGATTACATATAACACGGCCGCACAACAGGAAGCAATCAAAGCATAACAAAATTGCATTAACAAAACAGGCTTTGTTTCTCATAATACAAGGCAAAGGCAAACATGAATACATTCATTCAAACACAATGTCCTATGAACATTGTGCTGCCGCAAGGCGAGACCCCTCCAGGACATCCGCAAAATACCGTTCCAGTGTACGGTGCTCCTTGCCCTCCGGTGCCCCCTGGTCACCTCTACGGCGTCCATCTTCGCCCACCACATCTTGCAACGGGCGAAGGCCATGTGCGCACCTTCAATACAGGCCGAGCGCTTCACGACGTCCAGCCGAGGACAGGCGTTCACCACCCGCCTCACGAGTCCGAAGTAGCTGCTGGGCATAGCTTCGGCTGGCCATAGCCGGATTATCAAATTCTTAATGGCTAGTTCGACCACCCTATGCAGCTCCACTAGCTGTTTAAGCTGATCGGCGAAGGACACGGGATCCTCCGGTGCCGCATACTGCGACCAGAATAGCCTCTCCGTGGAACCGCCTCCTTCGGCTCGATAGAACTCTGCGGCATCGGATACACTGTGTGGCAAATATGCGAAGGCCCCTGGGGAACTCCGAACTCGAGTTAGTAAAAGGTATTGCTTCTCCGCATACTTGCTTTGCATCTTAAATGCCTTACCCGTCGTGATCTTCTTGGCCTCCTGGATCTCCTGGAGGGCGGCCTGGGCCTCATTCCGGGCAGTCTCCGCGCTTTGACGAGCCTTGGCGAGTTCGGTCCCTTGAACCGACGCATCATGCTCCAAGGTCTCGCATTTTTTCACCGCATCCTGGAGCTCCTGCTGGACTTCTTTGACCCGGGCCTTGAGCTTCTTACAATCGGCCTGCTACTGGACAACCTTCTCCTCGGCCTCGCCCAGGGCCTTCTTTAGGGCCTCGACCTCGGCCGCGGCTTCTGCACACATAACGATACCGCTGTCACTACACAACGCTTATCCTTTCCCGAACATATAGCAAGTCTTTCCTCACCTTGCTTCTCTTGGAGCCAAACCTTAACCTCGCCGAGCTCGTTCTCGGTCCGCTCTAGCTTCCGCTTCAGCTTGGGGACCTCGGCAGTATGCGAGGTCACGGCCAACAGCGACGCCTGCTTATTCATACATATTCTGTTAGTCTCTTGGAGCCAAAGCTTAACCTCTGTCTGGTTCTTCCTGCCGAACTCCGGACAGTGTCTCAGGGGCTACTGAATACATGGGGTTTTCCTGTTTCTATGTCACTTACCTCGAAACCTGTCAACAAATTGTTGTAGGCTTCGTCTAGTCCAATCTTGGCGGACTGAACCTTCTCGATCACCACACCCATAAGGACACGATGCTCATCCACAACGGAGGCGCCTCGTAGCGCCTCCATCAGGTCATCCGGCGCCCCTGGGTGGACAGAGGCCACCGGAGGAATTGGCACACCCCCCCTCCTTTGAAGGAGGGTGCTCACCTGATTCCGGAGCCATCTGGTGTTGGCGTTCTAGGAACGGGGGTCCCCAGACTTGCCTGCCTGCGGCCTGCGGCGTGGCTCAGGCAGGGGCCTAGCGCGGCCCATCTTCATCAGCTCAAGCTCAAGACCCTCGCGAGGGGCCAAGCCTCACGGGGCGGATGACAGGAAGCTTCCTCAGAGGCAGCCTCATTAGGCAGGCTCACGAGGAGGTGGAGAGATCAAGGCAAGGGTACCTCGCGAGGAACCCGTGACGCAAGCCATGACGATTGAGACCAGGCGGGCGCCAGGCGGGCGCCGGCCTGCGCAGTGTCCTTGTTTCCCCTTTGGTGCAAAGGGGGAAAGCACAGGCCAAGGCATCAGGCAAAGGTTACCATTCCGGTGTAATGAGACCAAGACCAGCAGGACGGAGGTCACCGTGGAGCCCAAGACGGCGTCATCGCCAGTGCCTTTGGCAGCCGAAGACCACCTTTGGTCAGGATAACTTGTACTACATGTTCCCCTTCGAAATGGCCAATTGTTGGCGCCCTTCCCGCTCATTATTTGGGGAGAGGCCCAGGGCCTCTATAAATAGAGCTAGCCACCATAGAGTAGAGGGAACACCCCGGAGAGATCTGGTAGAACCCCAGCAGAGAGAGAGAGAGGCGACCGAACTCACCCTAGCAGTTCATCGCACCAGCTCAAGAACACCTCTCGCAAGGCTGTTCTTCCTTGTACTGTCCATCATCAGCCCCAGAGGCAATCCACCACACCACACACCGGAGTAGGGTATTACACCACAACGGTGGCCCGAACCAGTATAAACATCGTGTCTCTTGTGTTGTTCATCATTTTCATCTTAGTTCGCACGAGAGGATTGGACGTAGATCGGTAGGGGAGAGACCTCCGCGCGCACCCCAGTGTTCGAACCTCAAGGGTCTGCCGGAACCCGAAACCCGACATTTGGCGTGCCAGGTAGGGGTGCGCCGGAATCTTCCTTCCGCTGTTCGCGTGTGATCTTCCGTCGTGTCAATGGCTGACGCTCGTCGGGGTCGCGCCGAACGCCGGGCTTCTCATGCCGCTCGTGTCGCCCAAACGGCGCCTGTCGGTAGCCCCCCTCATTGTTCCCCGTCGCCCGCCGCCAACGCCGCCACCGGCTCGGCGGGGAACAAGCAACAGGCCACGTCCCAGCGCCCCTCGGTGCGGCGGGATGGCCGCACCGCCACCACGTCGCTGACTCCAGCTGGCTCGTCGTCCCACGCCCGTCGCGCACCCATGGATGTGCGCGCCTCACTGCTCTTGGCACGGGAGCTCCTGCACTATCGCCCCGTCGACGACCTCTACGAGGACCGGCTCGCCCGCATCACCGAGCTCGTCAGTGCCGCAGGGGGCTCCCCCTTGCGGTCCCTCTCGCTGTCTCGCCCTCCGTCCCGTGCAGGGGGCGAGGATCAGGAGGCGCCTCCGCCGCCTCCTCCCCAAGAAGGTGCCTTGGCTCCAAAGCGCGCAGCCCTAGGGCGAGACCCTTCACGTCCGGCGCCTGCGCAGCAAGAAGGGAGCTGCCACGAGATCCCACGTCCCTGGGAAGGTGCTCGCGTGCTCCCAGCGCCGGCGCGCCAAGATCGCGCCCCAACGCCTCCACGACAAAACCCCGCGCTGCTCCCAGTGACGGCGCGTGGTGACCCGCAAGAACAAGTCCAGCACCAGCAAAGGGCGCCGGTGGCCACGGCGGGCTGCCTCGCCTTCACCCCCGAGCTGCGCGGCGTCACATGGCCAGGCAAGTTCAAGCCTGACCTCCCTCCCCGCTACAATGGCACAGCGGACCCCGTGGAGTTCCTGCAGCTCTACGAGCTGGGCATTGTAGCCTCCAACGAAGACGAGAAGGTCATGGCGAATGGGTTCCCCATGGCACTCAAGGACGGCGCTCGCACCTGGCTCCTAAACCTGGCGCCCGGCACGATCTCCTCCTGGAGCGAGATGCGCACCCACTTCATCGCCAACTTCCAGGGCACTCGCGACCGGCCCCCGGCCATGAGCGACCTGCGCCGCATCAAGCAACAGCCAGGAGAAACCCTGCAGAAGTACATCCAGCGCTTCAACTACGCTCGCCTCAAGATCCCCAAGGTGACTGAAGAAGCCATCATCTCAGCCTTCTCCGACGGCATGCGCGACGTCAAGATGAAGGAAGGGCTAGCAATCCATGAAGACCTGTGCACATCCCTGGAGCTGTTCAACTTGGCGACCAAGTGCGCCAGGGATGAGGAAGGGCGTCTCTCCCTCCTCGTGCTCCCGGCAGCCAACCCGGAAGAAAAGAAGCTCAAGGTCAAGGACGTGAAGCGCAAGGGGGCTGCCGTGCTAGCAGCGGAACCGGACACCAAGCGAGGCAGGGATCAGCCTGAGTCATACAAGGGCGGATAGTACTGCGTGTACCATGACCTCCACACCCACAACACCAATGAATGTCAAGATCTCAGAGCCGTGCGAGATGGGCGAATCGGCCGACACCCATAGCGCAACGACAGGGGCTATGGCCGAGGAGGAGGAAGAGGCGATGGACGATGGGAAGACCGTGGCCTTCGCCAGGGATGGCATGACCGCCCTCGCGAGGACCGCTGGCAGGACCAGCCTCGCGAGGGAGGCTGGAGGGACCAGCCTTGTGAGGACCGTCCCCACAGCAACGCAGGCCTCCCTCCTCTGCCGCCTCCACCAAGAAGGAACAAGACCAACACCAAGACGATGGGGCTGGGGGCTTCCAAGTGCCGCGTGTAATTGCTTGCATCTTGGGCGGCGCCCAGGCCCAGCCTCACAGCGCATCTTCAAGCAGTTTGCTTGCGAGGTGAATGCAGTCCTTCCCAAGCTTGAGGCCACGTGCCCTCTCAGGTGGTCTTCGTGGGCGATCACATTCAGTTCCGCAGACCAGCTCAAGTGCGCGGCAACGGCCAGAGTCCTCCCGATGCTTTGCTCCCCAGTCATCAGAAATGTGCAGGTCACCAGGACCCTCATCGATGGCGGAGCAGGACTCAAAGTCTTGTCCGTCGAGATGTTCGACAATCTCCAAGTGCCATACGACCAGCTTTAGTCGACCAAGCCTTTTTCAGGAGTCACCGATGGTTCCAATGTTCCAATTGGGCAGGTTCGCCTTCCGGTCACCTTCGGGCAACGCAACAACTACCGCATCGAGCTCATCGACTTCGACGTCGCTCACATCCGCTTGCCGTACAACGCCATCCTTGGGTACCCAGCCCTAGCCAAGTTTATGGCAGTGACTCACCATGGTTACAATGTCCTCAAGATGCCGGGAAGCGGTGGAGTCATCACCGTACCCTGTGAAGAAAGGGACGCAGTGTGCTCGCTCGAGCGTGCATTCCAAGCCGCAGCAATCGAAGACCCAGATCGCAGGAGCGGGAGGCCTCCCGAGGCGACCCTCAAGAAGAAGAAGACCTCACCTGGCCAGAGCCACAAGGAAGCAGGCACCTCCGGAGGTATCACGTCAGGATTCACGCCCGATCAGGGAGCGCCACCCTCTCGCGCATAGGAAGGCGCGCCCGGTGCCCTCCTCAGGCAGGGCTCGGGGGCTCTCTCTTGGAGAGCCACCGACCTTGCCAAGGTCGCGGGGGAGGCACTCGGGCACCACTTGGAGGGGTGCTTTCAGGCATGCTTCCCTCAGAAAGGTACAAGTCAAAGGAGACCAAACCCTTAGGAGTTCATCGCAAGGAACACCCAAGAGCTACAAGAGTCCAGAGTCATGCGCGGCAGCCGCTGCTAACCTACCGTGGCCCCACATCCAGGCGAGGATGGAGGACTGCGCGTCTGCATCGACGTAGCAGGGCTCAACCGAGTTGTGTCCCGGAGCGCCTATGGCCTTCGGCTGTAGGGCGCTGCGCGGGACCACCCCACAGCTACGTTCGCATGCCTTTTGGCCTGCCGAGCGCGGTCGCCGCACATCAGCACCTGTTGAGGAGCATTCTGGAGGCTTAGGAGGTCACGCATCACGCGGTCCTGGCGGAGGTGGCGATGGTCCCCTAAGACCTGCACGTGCCACCGGAGCCTCCCGAGGCCCCTGGGCCTGGGGGATCATGAAGGCCGACATCTTCACCGCGCATCGCTCACTTCCTCAGCATCACTTCATCTTCAACAGCACCAGGTGACATCTTTCAGTGTTCTACTTTCAGCTGGGAGCGCCCACAGGGCTGCACCATTCCCAGGCCGCGTGGGTCCGTCCCCGCGGCATGTATCCATTTTGTTTATGCTCTTTATTTACCTTGTTGGGGGCGCCCCTCGGGCTGCATCATCCCCACACCGCTCGGGCCCGACCCAGCGGCAAATGCTTTTCCAGCATTTACCCTAGGATGAAGTTGTTCTTTCACGCTTAATCTGATTCCCATAATTATCACCTACTGCTTGTCGTCATGCAAAGCGCTTGCACGTTAAAAGGGGGCGCCTGAGCATCGCGACTCATGGGCTCCTACTGGCTCTCCAGCCCTCACCCCCTGGCCTTGACCCACGGCATCGCGACCTGTCATACCAGCGGCGGCTGAGCTCGCTCGGGGGCCGGGACCTGAGGACGTAGAGCATTTGCATTCTAACAACCCTGCAGGAACGCACCAATTGATAAAGGCCCAGAGCCAGGCGCAACCCGCCTCGAGGTAGGGCCTCGTGACTCCCGCGCTTTCTCACGGGTGCCCAGATACACCTCTCCTAGCCCTACCATGCTGGCCACGTGTCAGGGCGGGGCTGTACACGACTCGGGGGCTCCTCCCGGAGGGGAGCCCCCTCCCACGCACCAGTGGAAGCACCATGCTCCGCGCTGGCTGACGACACTGCCGAGGAGCGGCTATGCCCGTACACATACGAAAGCGCTATGCTCCGCGCTGGTGATAAACAACTGAGGGCGCCCCATGGCTGTACCAACCTCAGGGAGCCCAGAGCTTAGTGTCCGACACCATCGCAACGCCTCCCCTCGGGAGTGCCGTGCGAGGGGGCTGGACACGGGGGCTACGCCCGGGCCTCGCCCAAGCGCACGCCACCCAGCCAGGTCCCTTGGACCTGGTCGTCGCGCGCCACTCCCCGAGCGGAGCCAAGGTACGAAACCCGTTTGAGCGTCTAGGGGGACTCCTGAGCATCGTGACTCAGGAGCCTAACTTGCCACGTAGCCCCTCACTCCTTAGTCCCGTCCTTGGTTTCCGGTCGGGGCTAACGCTGGGTGAGGTACGCGCAGGGCCGGGCCCTGCCGACGTAGAATGATCAATCCACTCCTCGCTCCCCCCTTCCCTACTTGTTGCTCGCGCGTCAAGGGGGGCTGCTGAGCATCGCGACACAGGAGCCTAACTTGCCACGTAGCCCCTTACTCCTTAGTCCCGTCCTTGGTTTCAGGTCGGGGTTAACGCTGGGTGAGGTACGCGCGGGGCCGGGCCCTGCCGACATAGAGCGTAAGCAAGTAGGAGAGGAAAATGCAAATTCCGGGAAATTCAAAGCAAATATTACAAGCCATAAGATTGTTCCACAACGCCAAACACAAGTTTTAACGCCTCCGCGAGGCATGGTGCATGTACAGGAATATAACAAGATGGAAGTCGCGAAGGAATCACTCCCCAGTAATGCCGTCACCGGTGGTGGAGTCACGCTGGACGGCTTCGCCTCTCGAGGTCGCAAGGCCGGCGGCACCGCGCTCGGGCAGGACGCTGGGGGAGCGGAACTTCCCCAGCAAAACCTCGGCTCGGCCCCTCATGGCCTCAGCGGCGGCGGCGGCACGGTCGCCGCTCACGGGCTCCAGCAGGCTGTCGAAGTCGACGTTGGAGTCCCGCAAGTAGACATGGCTGAGGACATGCGTCAGCGCCGCAGAAGACAGGGCACGCGCCTCGGCCTCGACCGTGGGGCCAAGACCATCCGCGACGTCCTCAAGCGCATCAACCAGGAAGTGGAGCAGCTTGGCGGGGCCGTCCTCCTCACCAGCGAATGGCTCCTCCAGGCCGCTCTCATACAGCGTCTTCAGTATGCCTCGAGCCTTCTTCCCCAGCTTCGCGAAGGCCACCCGGTCCTCCGTAGGGACCTTCGCCCTGGCGTCCAGCTCGGTCGTCTCCGCCTTCAGCGACCGCTCCAGCGTCTCCAGCCGGCTGTGGCGGTCATCAAGCTTGGCGTCCCGGTCCTTGGCGGCGGCCTCCCTAGCCTTCATCTCCTTCTCCATCTCCCGGCGGCTGTGCACCTCCTTGGCGAGCTCGTCGCGCAGGCCTTGTAGCTTGGCCTCAAGCGTCTTGCAGCGGCCCCGGGCATCTGCAGCGTCGCCCAGGGCAGCGTCGCGAGTGGTCTTGGCCTGGTTGGCGGCCCGCCTCTCCTCGTCGGAGGACGACACGGCCTGGCTCAGCACCGCTCGAACGAAAGCAGCAGAATGGGCCCAGCCAGAGGCCAACTCCAGGCGGCCGGCCACTAGACGAGGGTCCGCGCTCAGGAGATCCTCCCGCAGTTGGCTCAGCTCATTGGCAACCTGGTCCAGGACAGCTGTGGAGGGAGCAAAAGAGACAAGAACCTATGGAGCAGGCGGAGAGGATGGCAGTGTGACCACGGCTTGGCAGGAAGGGACCTCCTGAGCCCTGGCCGCCATGGCCGCAGCGCCGGGCACAGTCGACTCCAGGTCCAGCGGGGCCACGGGGGCTGACTCCTCGCCGGGGTGCCCCAGTTGGCCTCCCGAGGGCGGTTGGGTCAGAGAGGCGCTAGCCTCGCCGTCCTCTCCCCCAACAGGCGAAGGCATCGCCTCGGCACACGGATTCGCCCCAAGCGGGGCCGCAGAAGCCTCCTTCAACCTCTTGGCATCAGGTGCCGGCCTGGTAAAAGGGTGCAAACGTCAAGCCTCAGCGGCAGAAACCAAGCAGAGCACGAATTGAGCACTTACTGGACGTCGTCCGTGGACTCAAGCAACTTCCGGCCTAACTTGAAGCCCGAGAGCCTGCAGCGGGGGTCAGCCTTAGAGGGCCCAGAAGCGGAAGGCGCGTCAGGAGGGATGGAGCTGGCCTTGGACCCCCAGGGACCAGAGCAGACCCTGGGGGAACTAGGCTCGACCTGCCCTTCCTCGTGACCGAGGAAGAGCCCTCCCTTCCTCGCCTGGCACTGGCCTCGTCGTCGTCCGACATGGAGCGAAGGGCCTGGGACCTGTGCCGAGGGAAGGACTCCCCCCAATCCTCGCCAGTCTCCTCCGAGTCGGACTCTTCCTGCTCCGCCTCTTCTTCCCCACTGGAGCTGCCGGAGGACAAGTTCACCGTCTCCAGGACCGCCAGGTCTTCGGGAGCTGCTGCGGGCACCAGCCCCTCACCGTTGAAGGTGGGCATGGCGTTCACCACCTGCTCCCAGTCGTCACGAAGGAACAGGGGGACGGGGGCATCCACCGGGCTCGCCACGTCTCCCCCAACCAAGGAATGGAGGGCCGCAGTCAGATCCTCGTCGGTCAGGGCCTCGGAGCTCAGGCGCAGGGCGGCGTCTGCTCCTCCAAGCCTCCACAGTGGGAGCGAGTGCTCCTGGAGCGGAGCCACCCGGTGCTCCAAGAACTCCCTCAGGAGCGTGGCCCCGGTCAGGTTTGCCACCCCCAAGTTGCGCGGCGTCAGGTCCGCGTTCATCCTCCTCAACACCGCCTTCGCGGGAGGGTCGACAAGCTCCGCGCGGGACCATGCGTCAACGGACTTAGGTTGCCCCGTGGGCAATACCAGACAAGGGTGGAGGCGCCTGACATCCATCATGACCCACTTGCTCCGGTAGCCTTCGATCCTCTTCCTAGGCTTCGAGATGGCGTTGGAGCTGGAGTATGCAATGAAGCTCGCGCATGCGGAGACCTGAGCGCCAGAAACCCGGAGGGAGAAAAAGTGGCGAAGCAAGGCCACCGAGGGCTTCACACCAACATGAGCCTCACAATAGTAGGCGAAAATCGCCAGGAGAAGGATAGAGTTGGGGTGGAGATGCAGGGCCTGCAAGTTGTATTAGCGGAGAACGGCAAAGAAGAACTCAGAGAAAGGAGGCACCAGACCGGCGACGATGGCGCTCACGAAGAACGGGGTAGAAGGTGCTCCCCTTGCCCTCAGGCTGGTCGGAGCCGACCTTGAGCACAGTCGCCCCCTCGCTGCCCTGCGCCACCGTCATCAGGCGCGCGAGGGTGAGGTTCTTCTCTGACAAATTCGGGGAATCCAGGGCCGGCGAGTACCAAGCATCAACCGGGGACTTGCGAGTCGCCATGACGTGCCGGATGCGAAGGATTGAGACGGATCTGGAGGATTTCGGGAGCAAGAAGGAGGAAAGAGAGAAAGGGGATCTAGGGAAAGACGGGCGAGAGCGGGGCAAGTAAGCCTGGCCAGGGCACCCCCTTTTGTCAGTCGTGCAGTTGCCGAGGCGTCGTGGGAAGTGCAGACGCCCACGCCCAATCAACCGCCACGCGACGCCCAAGGTCGCAGGCTGTTAGGGCCCGCGGCGCTTCGCGCTTTCCCCTTCGCTTCTCTGCTAAGCCAAGCCCACGCGTGCCTTGGGCCCGGGGGCTACTGTCAGCATTCTGGGAACGGGGGTCGCCAGACTTGCCTGCCTGCGGCCTGCGGTGTGGCTCGGGCAGGGGCCCAGCACGGCCCATCTTCATCAACTCAAGCTCAAGACCCTCGCGAGGGGCCAAGCCTCACGGGGGGATGACAGGAAGCTTCCTCAGAGGCAGCCTCATCAGGCAGGCTCGCGAGGAGGTGGAGAGATCAAAGCAAGGGTACCTCGCGAGGAACCCGTGACGCAAGCCATGACGATCGAGACTAGGCGGGCGTTGGCCTGCGCAGTGTCCTTGTTTCCCCATTGGTGCAAAGGGGGCAAGCATAGGCCAAGCCATCAGGCAAAGGTTACCATTCCGGTGCAACGATACCAAGACCAGCCGGACGGCAGGACGGAGGTCACGGTGGAGCCCAAGACGGCGTCATCGCTAGTGCCTTTGGCAGCCGAAGACCACCTTTGGTTAGGATAACTTGTACTACATGTTCCCCTTCGAAATGGCCAATTGTTGGCGCCCTTCCCGCTCATTATTTGGGGAGAGGCCCAGGGCCTCTATAAATAGAGCTAGCCACCACAGAGTAGAGGGAACACCCCGGAGAGATCTGGTAGAACCCCAGCAGAGAGAGAGAGGCGACCGAACTCACCCTAGCAGTTCAACGCACCAGCTCAAGAACACCTCTCGCGAGGATGTTCTTCCCTTGTACTGTCCATCATCAGCCCCAGAGGAAATCCACCACACCACACACTGGAGTAGGGTATTACACCACAACGGTGGCCCGAACCAGTATAAACATCGTGTCTCTTGTGTTGTTCATCATTTTCATCTTAGTTCGCACAAGAGGATCGGACGTAGATCGGTAGGGGAGAGATCTCCGCGCGCACCCCAGTGTTCGAACCTCAAGGGTCTGCCGGAACCCGAAACCCGACATATGGATCTCCGGAATCATATCCGGCTGAGGGCCAAACTCAATACGGCCCTCTTCGCCGGTCTCCTAGGGGATCTGCTCCCCCATCTGTCTGGCAGCGGAGGTCCCGCCTTGTGGCGCCCCCCGGATAATGTCCTGAGCTCCTTCCTCCGGAGTGGCCCTCCGAGTTAACACTTCGGTGTCGTCCCTGGCCCCGGGGGAGCAAGCAGGCGGTGGCGACATGCTTGCCATCTCCGACGGAGCCAGCGAACCTCCAGATGAGGAACGCTGGATAAGGTCACGGGCCGGACTGCAAATGTATGGATTAACCATGTTAGGATAATAAAAAGAAAGGGTTGGATATGCGCGTAAATTAGCCATGTCGCTTACGATGCGGCCTGAGGCCTAGTGCGGGGGCGTCGTTCTGGACTACTGTCAACGTCCCACATGGTGTTGACCGCTGGGGAGCCCTTCCCCTTTTTGGGCGCTTTTGCCTCCGGATGTGCTGCGGCCACCCTCTTCTTCTTCTTCTCTTCGGGAGGAGGGTTGTTTTCCTCCTCCTCCTGTTCCTCGTCATTGTCCTCGGGGACGGAGGAATGGGCCTCGTCGTCTTCGGACATCGTGTCCGAAGCGCCCTTCCGACGGGGGCCACCCTTGGCCCCCTTGGCCTTCATCTTGGCCTTTTTCTCTGGCGCCGTATATGGCGCCGGCACCAGCATCCTCGCTAGACACGGGATGATCGGTTATGCGAGCAGCGGCACCGGACACTGGATCCGCTGCACCTTCTCCACCCAGTCCTGAAGGAGCAATGCTAAATCTCAGACATCATCCTCGAAACATTCAATTTGGGAATACGTCAAAAGAAACATACCTCATTGGTGGGGCGTTTACAATTGTGACCACGATCTGAGTCCATGGCCGGTGGCTTCTCGTTGCCCTTAAAGAGCAACTTCCAGGCCCCTTCATGAGAAGTGTCGAAGAGCCTTCTCAGGGTCTGGTGCTTCTTCGAATTGAACTCCCATAAAGGGCAGCTTCGGCGTTGGCACAGAAGAATCCGGCGGACCAGCATCACCTGGATGATGTCGATGAGCTTAACGTCCCTGGTCACCATGCTTTGAAACAGCATCTGCAGTGCTATTAGCTCATCAGGTGAACACCAGTCCGGACTCTTCTCGACCCAGGAGGTGAGCCGCGTGGGAGCACCAGAGCGGAATTCGGCAGCTGCGGCCCAGGTGGTGCCGGGAAGTTCTGTGATGTAGAACCACTGCTTTTTCCATTCCTTTACCGTCTCTATAAAGGTGCCTTTGGGCCAGGAGATGTTGGATAGCTTGCTCACCATGGCCCCTCCACACTCCGCGTGCTGACCATCCACCACCTTTGGCTTCACGTTGAAGACTTTGAGCCACAACCCGAAGTGGGGATGGATGCGGAGGAAGGCCTCGCACACCACAATAAACTCCAAGATGTTGAGGAAGGAATTCGGGGATAGATCATGGAAATCTATCCCATAATAGTACATCAGCCCGCAGACGAATGGGTGGAGTGGAAACCCTAGCCCGCGGAGGAAATGGGGGATGAAGACTACTCTCTCTGTGGGCTCCGGGGTGGGGACGACTTGTCCCTCGCCTGGCAGACGGTGGGCGATCTCCTTTGCCAAATATCCGGCCGCCCCGAGCTCAGTAATGTCCTCCCCCTTGAGGAGGAGACCATCCACTTGCCCTGACCACTAGATCTGGACATGGTTGCTTGAGTGGAAAGGAGATGGAAACTTGGGCGCTGGAGCTTGAGATCGGAAGGGCGAAGATAGAGAGAAGCCGTGAGGAGAGGAAGGGGGAATCCTTATCCCCTTATAAAGGCAGTAGATATTAAACGCCTCCTCAATCACCTTAGGATTCGCCTGTTCCCTAGGGCTATATGAACGGCACAGTTGAGTTACCCATGCTCGCATTGATGAGAATCCCGTGATAAGGGGACACGATCTCTGTTTTGACAAGACGTGCCAGTAGCAACCGCATCTCGAAACGTGGGATGACAGAAGAAAAACGGTTCGAAATTATAACCGGACAGACGCGATGCCGTGTTGGAGAGAAGTTGTCAACAGATTGGGTTCGTGCAAATATTATATTCTCTCTGCGGTTGTGTATGGTGTGCGTAACAGATCTAGATACACTTATTTCGTCTGAAGACTATTCTGGAGTTCGGAAGCAGGGAACCCGCCTTGCAATGCCGAAGACAAATCTGCGCATCGGACTCCTCGTCATTGAAGCCAGGTTCAGGGGCTACTGAGGGAGTCCTGGACTAAGGGGTCCTCGGGCGTCCGGTCTGTTATCCATGGGCCGGACTGATGGGCTGTGAAGACATGAAGACCGAAGACTGCACCTTGTTCGGATTGGAATCTAGTTGGCATGGAAGGCAAGCTTGGCGACCGAAGATTCCTTTTTATGTAACCGACTCCATGTAAACCCTAGATCTCCTTGGTGTCTATATAAACCGAAGGGGATAGTCCGGAAAGGACACCACATATACTCATTACCATACCCATATAGGCTAGACTTCTAGGGTTTAGCCATTACGATCTCGTGGTAGATCCACTCTTGTAACAATCATATTCATCAATATCAATCAAGCAGGATGTAGGGTTTTACCTCCATAGAGAGGGCTCGAACCTGGGTAAACATTGTGTCCCCCGTCTCCTATTACCATCGATCCTAGACGCAGAGTTCGGGACCCCTACCCGAGATCCGCCGGTTTTGACACTGACATGGAGAATTTTCGAATAACACTAAGTTACCTCAACGGGGATATGAACGTCCCCAACAATAAGAATATCATATTTATTCTTGATAGTAGGAAGGGGAAATTCAAAACCTCCAATAGTAATTGTTGAAAAATTTCCAATAGAATTGATACTGTGGACTTTAGGTTGTTTCCTCGGAAAGTGTACCGTATGGTCATTACCATTAACATGAAAAGTGACATTGCCTTTATTGCAATCAATAACAGCCCCTGTAGTATTCAAAAAGGGTCTACCAAGGATAATCGACATACTATCATCCTCGGGAATATCAAGAATAACAATGTCCGTTAAAATAGTAAAGTTTGCAACCACAACAGGCACACCATCACAAATATCGACAGGTATAGCAGTTGATTTATTGGCCATTTGCAAAGATATTTCAGTAGGTGTCAGCTTATTCAAATCAAGTCTACGATATAAAGAAAGAGGCATAACACTAACACCGGCTCCAAGATCACATAAAGCAGTTTTACCATAGTTTCTTTTAATGGAGCATGGTATAGTTGGTACTCCAGGATATCCTAGTTTCTTTGGTATTCCACCCTTAAAAGTATAATTAGCAAGCATGGTGGAAATTTCAGCTTCCGGTATCTTTCTTTTATTTGTGACAATATCTTTCATATACTTAGCATAAGGATTCATTTTAAGCATATCAGTCAACCGCATACGCAAAAAGATAGGTCTAATCATTTCAGCAAAGCGCTCAAAATCCTCACCATCCTTTTTCTTGGATGGTTTAGGAGGAAAGGGCATGGGCTCTATCGTGCTTCCTAGAAATGAAGTCTCTCTTATCATAACGTTGATTCTTTGATTGTGGGTTATCAAGATCAACAGCAGGCTCAATCTCTACATCATTGTTATTGCTAGGTTGAGCATCAACATGAACATCATCATTAACATTATCACTAGGTTCATGTTCATTACTAGGTTGTGTTTCAGCATCAAAAATAGAAATATCATTGGGATTCTCAGGTGTGTCAACAATAGGTTCACTAGAAGCATGCAAAGTCCTATCATTTTTTTTCTTCTTCTTAGAAGGACTAGGAGCATCAACATTAGTTCTCTGAGAATCTTGCTCAATTCTCTTAGGGTGGCCCTCAGGATACAAAGGTTCCTGGGTCATTCTACCCCCTCTAGTCACAACTCTAACAACATTATCATTTTTCTTATTATTTAATTCATTGAGCAAATCATTCTGAACTTTAAGAACTTGTTCTACTTGAGTGGTAACCATAGAAACATGTTTACTAATAAGTTTAAGCTCACCTTTAACTCTAGACATATAATCACTCAAGTGTTCAATCATATAAGCATTACATTTCAATTGTCTACCAACATAAGCATTGAAGTTTTCTTGTTTAATAGTACAATTATCAAACTCATATAAGCATTGGCAAGTAGACTTATAACGAGGAATATCACCTTCATCAAATCTATAGAGAGAATTTACCTTTACTACCTATATCGGGTTATCAAGACCATGTATCTCTTCAATAGGTGGCAAATTCTTAACATTCAGCTTTAATACCCTTTTCTTTCATAGATTTCTTTGCCTCTTGCATATCTTCAGGACGGAGAAATAGAATACCTCTTTTCTTCAGAGTTGTCTTAGGGGTTGGTTCAGGAAGTGTCCGATCATTATCATTACTCAACATATTATTCAATAGCAATTCAGCTTGATCAACAATTCTTTCCTTGAAAACACAACTAGCACAACTATCCAAGTGGTCTCTGGAAGCATCAGTTAGTCCATTATAAAAGATATCAAGTATTTCATTTTTCTTGGGAGGATGACCAGGCAAAGCATTAAGTAATCGGAGAAGCCTCTCCCAAGCTTGTGGGAGACTCTCTTCTTCAATTTGCACAAAATTATATATTTCCCTTAAGGCAGCTTGTTTCTTATGAGTGGGGAAATATTTAGCAGAGAAGTAATAAATCATATCCTGGGGACTACGCACACAACCAGGATCAAGAGAATTACACCATATTTTAGCATCACCCTTTAATGAGAACGGAAATAACTTAAGGATATAGTAGTAACGAATTTTCTCCTCATTAGTGAACAGGGTGCCTATATCATTTAATTTGGTAAGATGTGCCACAATAGTTTCAGATTCATATCCATAAAAAGGATCAGATTCAACCAAAGTAATTATCTCAGGATCGACAGAGAAATCATAATCCTTATCATAAATAAAGATAGGTGAAGTAGCAAAAGAAGGGTCATATTTCATTCTAGCATTCAAAGATTTTTCTTTCAGCTTAGCTAACAATTTCTTAAGATCATATCTATCTTTGCAAGCAAAAATGTCTCTAGCAGTTTCTTCATCCATAACATAACCCTCAGGCACATCAGGCAATTCATATCTATGGGGAGAATGTTCATCATCACTTTAATCAATATTATCAGTTTCAATAATTTCATTCTCTCTAACCCTAGCAAGTTGTTCATCAAGAATTCACCTAATGGCACAGTATTATCAAGCATAGAAGTAGTTTCATTATAAGAATAATGTATAGCAGAAGTGGCATCCTCAATAACATGCGACATATCATAATCAATAGAAGGTGTAGGTGTCGCAAGTTTACTCAAAAC
Source organism: Triticum urartu (assembly GCF_003073215.2). NCBI lineage: Eukaryota > Viridiplantae > Streptophyta > Magnoliopsida > Poales > Poaceae > Triticum > Triticum urartu. Next base: position 539,707,768 of record NC_053023.1, read on the forward strand.
AGAAGGTGAATCAAGTGCAGAGCTAGATGGCGGTTCCTTACCTCCCCTCGTAGTTGAGGGATAAATCTAGGTTCTTTCATCTTTCAAGTTCCTCATAGTGATCAGCAGATATAAATCCCAAGTGACTCAAAGAATAGAGCTATGCTCCCCGGCAACGGCTACAGAAAATAGTCTTGATAACCCACAAGTATAGGGGATCGCAACAGTTTTCGAGGGTAGAGTATTCAACCCAAATTTATTGATTCGACACAAGGGGAGCCAAAGAATATTCTGAAGTATTAACAGTTGAGTTGTCAATTCAAACGCACCTGAAAGACTTAATATCTGTAGCAAAGTATTTAGTAGCAAAGTAATATGGAAGTAACGGTAACGGTGGCAAAAGTAACAGTATTGGTTTTTTAGTAATTGTAACAGTGGCAACGGAAAAGTAACTAAGCAAAGATCAATATGTGACAAGCTCGTAGGCAATATATCAGTGATGGATAATTATGTCGGATGCGATTCCTCATGCTACACTTATAACATAGGGTGACACAGAACTAGCTCCAATTCATCAATGTAATGTAGGCATGTATTCCGAATATAGTCATACGTGCTTATGGAAAAGAACTTGCATGACATCTTTTGTCCTACCCTCCCGTGGCAGTAGGGTCCTATTGGAAACTAAGGGATATTAAGTCCTCCTTTTAATAGAGTACCGGAACAAAGCATTAACACTTAGTGAATACATGAACTCCTCAAACTATAGTCATCACCGGGAGTGGTCCCTATTATTGTCACTTTGGGGTTACCGGATCATAACACATAGTAGGTGACTATTGACTTGCAAGATAGGATCAAGAACTCACATATATTCATGGAAACATAATAGGTTCAGATCTGAAATCATGGCACTCGGGCCCTAGTGAAAAGCATTAAGCATAGCAAAGTCATAGCAACATCAATCTTAGAACATAATGGATACTAGGGATCAAACCCTAACAAAACTAACTCGATTACATGATAAATCTCATCCAAACCATCACCGTCCAGCAAGCCTACGATGGAATTACTCACGCACGGCGGTGAGCATCATGAAATTGGTGATGGAGGAAGGTTGACGATGACGATGGCGACGGATTCCCCTCTCCGGAGCCCCGAACAGACTCCAGATCAGCCCTCCGAGAGAGATTAGGGCTTGGCTGCGGCTCCGTATCGTAAAACGCGATGAATCCTTCTCTCTCATTTTTTTCTCCCCGAACGTGAATATATAGAGTTGGAGTTGACGTCGATGGAGCCTCAGGGTGTGGACCCCCTGGTGTTGATTCTTTTGCCAGTATTTTTTATTAATTCCAAAAATATTCTCCGTTCATTTTCAGGTCATTCCGAGAACTTTTATTTCTGCACAAAAATAACACAATGGCAATTCTGCTGAAAACAACGTCAGTCCGAGTTAGTTCCATTCAAATCATGCAAGTTAGAGTCCAAAACAAGGTCAAAAGTGTTTGGAAAAGTAGATATGATGGAGACATATCAGGGCCCACCTGCCATGAAACAAATTTGGACCCATATACAAATTAAGAATAAAGGACGAGGATCGAACATGCGAACAAGGTCTTCAAGCCGCACATCAATAGGCAACATACATAGAACAACAATGTTTGTTGTATCCCCCTTTGTTCATATAATGTTTTTATATTACCACATCCTATTTAATGGATAACATGTAATATATTTTTAGTACATTAGTGGGACGGGCTCATTAGCACGTAGTACTATTCACCTTCACATACTAGTGGGTTCCATGTGTGCTCTCTCTCTCTCTCTCTCTCCTCCCCTTCTGCGTTTAGATGCATGGGCAAACGCAAAGAACTCGCGGGTGATGTTGCCGTTGACCATATCTGGACGCATTCACAAGTTACGGCACCAGTTTCACGTACTAGTAGTACTAGTCAATGTGTACGTGCAATACACGGTAATTTGGAAGTATATTAAGTGCATGCGGATATTAAGTAGGATATCATTTGCGTGTTATTATGTGATTAGCACTATTTTGGCATGAAATTAACTGCACGCTAAATGTGTTGAGTGCTCGACATTCAAGCAGTCTAGGTCGTTGGATGAGAAGGAATACATGTGGCTTGATGACATTTTATATTTAATTTGATACGGCTCTAGCAGAACATTCAATCGGTCAAACCATAGATTTCGTTCAGTATGACTCTGACTTTACATTCATACGACGATCGATCTAAAATAAACGGAAATGATAAACATTCACATTTTAAGCATGGCAATACGAATGTTTTTCATGGCAAATTAAGATTACGCGGCGGCGGGGGCGTCTTGCGGTGGGAAGCGGCTCCTCTGTTGTGCTTTGTGTGTCGGTCGGCCACTAACCGACGGCGACGGCGGCGTCTTGCGCCATTGTTGGCGTAGTCCTGGACGTTGGCCCTAGCTTCAAGGAAGGCCACAATGTTCTGGACTTTGGTCTCCAGGAGCGAGTCAACTGGCGGGAGGAGGCGACTAGAGTTGGTGCAAGGAAGCGGTCGACGGCGGCCATCCATGCCGCTGAGGGGGGCACTGGCACCCACGTGGGGACAGGCGTTGGCAACGACGCGGTGGAGACATTCATGTGCACAAGCACCGGCACAGGCGCGACGTCAGTGCATGCGCAGGCGCATGCGCTGGCAGGTGCACGGGCGCGTGAAAGTCGGCGGGGACCTCATGGAACCCCGTGGCATCAAGCTCGGCGATAATGTGCGGCACCCAGCCCATCAATGCCACGGGGATGGGCGCTGGCGCAGTCGGGGCGACGGGAGCCAGAACGGGAGCAGGGACAGGTGCTGCTGAGGGAGTCCTGGATTAGGGGGTCCTCGGATAGCCGGACTATATGCTTTGGCCAGACTATTGGACTATGAAGATACAATATTGAAGACTTCGTCCCGTGTCCGGATGGGACTCTCCTTTGCGTGGAAGGCAAGCTTGGCAATTCGGATATGTAGATCTCCTCCTTTGTAACCGACTCTGTGTAACCCTAGCCCCCTCCGGTGTCTATATAAACCAGAGGGTTTAGTCTGTAGGAAAACAACAATCATAATCATAGGCTAGCTTCTAGGGTTTAGCCTCTACGATCTCGTGGTAGATCAACTCTTGCAATACTCATATCATCAAGATCAATCAAGCAGGAAGTAGGGTATTACCTCCATCGAGAGGGCCCAAACCTGGGTAAACATTGTGTCCCCTGCCTCCTGTTACCATCCGCCTTAGACGCACAGTTCGGGAGCCCCTATCCGAGATCCGCCGGTTTTGACACCGACATTGGTGCTTTCATTGAGAGTTCCACTGTGTCGTCACCATAAGGCTTGATGGCTCCTTCGATCATCGGCAACGATGCGGTCCAGGGTGAGGTTTTTCTCCCCAGGCAGATCTTCGTATTCGGCGGCTTCGTACTGCGGGCCAACTCGCTTGGCCATCTAGAGCAGATCGATAGCTACGCCCCTGGCCATCAGGTCAGGTTTGGAAGCTTGAACCATACCGCCGACACCCGCGGAGACTTGATCTTCAACGGATTCGAGCCCATGTCAGGTGCGCTGCACAGTCGTGACGAGCATGACTTAGCTCTGCCGCCGGACGGTGTTCGGGAGATCACACCTGCGGCTACTCCAGCCCTCAATCCAGAGCAGATCATGCCGTCCAAGGACGGGTGGATGGACCCCGCCATGGAGGCCGCACACCTAGCAGCGATAGAGCTGAATACTGACTTCACCTCCTATGAGACCTGTGTTGCCAGTCCCTTGGATTCGTCCCCGGCCACAGGCTCCGAACCGCCTGCATCCGTTCCTATCGAATCTGATTGGGCACCGATCATGGAGTTTACCTCCACGGATATCTTTCAGCACTCGCCCTCGGGCGACGTGCTAAATTCATTGAGATCTCTCTCCTTGTCAGGAGACCCTTGGCCGAACTGCATCCGGCTTGAGTGGGAAGCGGACGACGAAGAAATTCGTTCCCCACCCACCACCCACTTAATAGCCACTGTCGACGACTTAACCGACATGCTTGATTTCGGCTCCGAAGACATCGACGGTATGGACGATGATGTAGGAGAAGAGCAGGAACCACCGCCCACAGGACGCTGGACAGCCACTTCATCACACGATATATACATGGTGGATATACCCAAAGAAAACAATGATGAGGAACATCGGGACGCAGTGGAGGATAATCCCCTCGAGAAGCAACCAAAGCGACGACGTAGGCGCCTCTCCAAATCCCACCCCGGCAAAATTAGCGATAACAGCGCAAGAAAGAATAATACCCCAGTCGACACTAAAGCAAACGACGACCACATGGACCCAGCGACAGAGCAGGATGAACCAGCGAATGGCGAACATAGTACGGAGCCGCCGTCCGATCACGGCGACGCCGAGGGTAAAGCTCATCAACCTGTCTCCGGAGACGAGAACAGTCCGGACGACGATGCACACATCATCTCGGAAAGGCACTTGGAGCAAGAGGACCTCCATAGAAGGCTTATTGCCACCGCGAGGAGTCTGAAGAAGAGGTAGCAAAGGCTTAAGGCCGTGCAAAATACACTCAACAGTAGATGGAACAAAGTGCTCGACACTGAAGAAAAATATGGTGGCAGCCGCCACACAAAGAGCTATCCAAAGCGTAAGCTGCTGCCCGAATTCGATGACGAGGCTTTAGAGCCTATACGGCCGAAGAATAAAACAACCGATCAGCCGGATCGACCACCCAGTGGCTGCGATAGGGCAGCTAATGATGTCGCACATAATTCAGCACACGATTTATGTAAGGACTCGCACCAAAAAGCCGGTATGACCAGGTCCATCTACGGATCTAGGAAGCGCACTCGGACGCAGAATCAAAAACGAACACTACAACCGTCAGAATGCCATGACACATCCAAATACAGGGGTGTCATGCACCCCCTATGCTTCACCAATGAGGTTCTGGATCACGAATTCCCAGAAGGATTCAAACCCGTGAACATAGAGGCATACGACGGAATGACAGACCCTGGGGTCTGGATTGAGGACTTTATCCTCCATATCCACATGGCTCGCGGAGATGATCTCCACGCCATCAAATACTTGCCCCTCAAGTTGAAAGGACCAGCTCGGCACTGGCTGAAGAGCCTCCCCCCAAAACTCAATTGGAAGTTGGGAAGAGCTTGAAGATGCTTTTAGGGCTAATTTTCAAGGGACCTATGTCCGACCTCCAGATGCAGACGATTTAAGTCATATAATTCAACAGCCCGGAGAGTCAGCCCAAAAGCTTTGGAACAGATTCCTCACTAAGAAGAATCAAATTGTCGACTGTCCGGACGTCGAAGCCTTAGCAGCTTTCAAACATGGTGTCCGGGACGAATGGCTCGCCAGACACCTCGGCCAGGAAAAACCGAGGACAATGGCAGCCCTAACAAGCCTTATGACCCGCTTTTGCACGGGCGAAGATAGCTGGCTGGCCCGTAGCGGCACCAGTGACCCAGGCACATCCGAAGTTAGGGATGGCAATGGAAAACCACGATGCAATAAAAGCAAGCGTCGAAACAATGAAGACAGCCTAGACAACACGGCGGTAAACGCCGGATTCAGGAGCTCTCGACCCGGTCAACGGAAAAAGCCATTTAAAGGCAGTAGAGATGGACCGTCCAGCCTAAACAAGATTCTAGACAGACTATGTCAGATTCATGGCACCTCCGACAAACCCGCAAATCACACCAACAGAGAATGCTGGGTCTTCAAGCAGGCCGGCAAGCTAAACACCGAACACAAGGGGAGGGAGACACCAAGTGAAGACGAGGATGAGCCTCGCCAGCCTAACACGGGGGGGGGGGGGACAGGAAAAATTCCCACCAGAGGTCAAAACAGTGAACATGATTCACGTAACGAAGAGGAGGAGCAAACGCGCACTCCGAGACGTATGCACCATGGAGCCCTCTACCCCCAAGTTCAACCCTTGGTCAGCCTGCCCGATCACTTTTGATTGCGGGGATTACCCGACGAGTATCCGGCATGGAGGATCGGCTGCCTTGGTACTAGACCCAATAATTGACGGATACCATCTCACCCGAGTCCTTATGGATGGCGGCAGTAGTCTTAATCTGATATATAAGAACACAATCATAAAATGGGGATATACCCAACAAGAATCAGCCAAAGCAACACCACCTTTAAAGGAGTAGTACCAGGCCCAGAGGCCCGCTGCACAGGCTCTCTAGTACTAGAGGTTGTATTCGGTTCCCCCGACAACTTCCGAAGTGAAAAGTTAACCTTCGACATTGCTCCATTCCGAAGCGTCTATCAAGCACTACTCGGAACAACGGCCTTCGCCCGTTTTAATGCAATACCGCATTACGCTTATCTTAAGCTTAAGATGCCCGGTCCACATGGCATCATCACAACCAGTGGAAACACACAACGATCCTTACGTGTGGACGAACATGTGGCGGCTTTAGCAGTCAAACACTGAACGCCCTCTCCAACCAAAATAAACAATCCGTTGTCAAGACCGTGGACACGGCTAGACGAGTCTGGCGCACCACTAGCTGTAACAGCTCAGATAAACCTAAGACTGGGTCGATGGATATACCCCCATAGGTGGTGCTAGGGGCTTCCCACATGTAAAAAGGACTACAGTTCGGCTTGATCTTATTCAGATTGAATTTTAATGGTTTATTAAGAATAACCAATTTTTCACACAAAAACTTTCACCCGGGCTTTTCTCTCTTACAGATGGTCATCGTGCTACACCCTTCCAGGATACGGCACAACAAAGACACAGGCGCAGACATGTAGCAGGGCCCCGTTCAAAGGTTTCTTTTTAGATTAAGACCCTGTGTAAACCTTTTTTACTGTCTCTTGTTGCTTCACACCCTCAGGATACTCAACATAACCAAGAGGGATGCTGGCATTATTGACATTTCATCACGTCAGACCAATGCACGTACCTGGAAATTCAGGGCTTATTATCGAGGGCGTCACTCAGCCCAGTATATGTTGTAAAGACCGAATACCTTAGGGAGTTTTCGGTGTCGCGAGTTTGGCCTTATATGCATCAGCTCCGAATCATGTCTTTGGTCAATAGTTGGGTTTGCCCGGCTCCCGTGTTTTGCTACCTTACATTCCGCTCTATAGGCTAAGGTGGCACTGGGAGAACTACTGCGATTGTGCCCTGGTTCATCTGGATGAGCACCTCAGTAGAGAAAGCTGAAAACTGACTGTCATGATAAAGCGCTAGACTGGTCAACCACTCAAGGACTCAGCGGAATCTTCGCGAGTCCTCCGCATTAACGAAGGACCGATTTCCTGGTCATGTATGTACGCGCACCGTATTCAGATAAGCGCGGAAGTACCAGGGGCTATATAGTAGCCCCACTGTCAAACTCCTATGGCTAAGTGAAAGTGTTAAAACAATATAGTCCGATTGCCTTGTTCGCCACGCTATCACCTCCTTAACGGACCAAGATGTTGGATCAAGTGTGAACATGCACTTTTCCGAACACCCCCACATTATGTGCGCGGGGGCTGAAGCCGACGACTGCAAACTTTCAGGTTATATACATACATAAAATGGCTGCACAGGAGGCATCATAATACTTTCAGACAAAAGTATAAACACAACCTTATAATCCAAATAGCATTGTTTTTACAATGGGGACACATGTCACTCGAACATGATACTCTTCCAGCACTGAGCCTCTATTAAACGAGAGACTTCTAGGACTTCTACAAAATAGTGCTCGGCTGAGCCTTGCTCTACGGCCAGACCCCGGGTTGCAATAGCGGTGGCATCCATCTCTGCCCAGTATGTCTTAACACGGGCAAGAGCCATCCACGCACCCTCTATGCACGCCGACCTCTTTACAGCGTCGATATGCGGCACAACACCAAGGAATCATTGCACTAAACCAAAATAACTATTCGGCCTTGGTCCTTCCGGCCAAAGATGATCCACAACAGACCTCATGGCAAGCCCGGACAACCTATGGAGCTCAGCCCACTCGACGTTTGCTCATTTAACAGCAGCGGACGCGTTGGAGCACTGAACTGCCACCAGAACAACTTTTCCACTTCATGATCTTTTTGATCTTTGAAAAACGCAGTCGCATCAGAAGCACCCATTTCCAAGTCTGAATACGCGTCTGCAGCAGTCCATAATTGATCCAGAGGGGCATACTTCGGATCTCCGAACTTCGTCCGCAACAAAAAGGGCTTCCCAGTCGTGATATCTCTGGCTTGACGAAGCTCCTCCTTCGCCGCTCTGTTTTAGAGCGGGTCTCCTTGGCTGCTACCACGGCTTTCTCCAGGTCCGCCGCTTTCGCTTGGCTTTCCTTTTCAAGAAGCTCATACCGGTCGGCGGCATCCTTCAGCTCAACGGCCATCTTGGCTATTTTATCTTCGCTCTGGCGATGAGCAGCCCGTTCGGCTCTTAACTCTTCGGCCGCCTTTAGGGCGGCCGCATCACTTCTCCTGCCTTGTTCCTTGGCTCGGGCAAGCTCCGCCCGAAGGGTCTCCACGGTGGCAACTCCACCTGCAGTAATAGCATGTTATAGATACTAGCATCATGCTTTTCTTAATATTTGTTGACCACCGGAGAATACATACCCCGTGCCTCGTCAAGCCGCTTGTTCACAAGCACGATGTCGGCATCTGCCGTATCAAGCTGTCGCCTCAGCTCAGCAAACTCACCAGCCCGGCCAGCCATTGGACCCTCAGCCGCCTGCACATGTGAGCAGCAGGATCATTACCTGGGACTATGATCCTCTGTTTGCCGCCTCCGGATAGCAACCAGATCTCAGGGGTTGCTATCTGTATAGAGCACACCTAGCGTGTGCGGTACCATCAATTTATATATATATATTACTTTGCGTACCTCAAAGCCTCTTAGCAGGCTCGTAAAAGCTTCATGCAACCCACTTTTGGCGGATGAGATCCTCTCAACCATCGTACCCATTAAAGTATGATGCTCCTCCGAGATAGCCGCTTGCTCCAGAAGACCCATCAGTACGTCCGGTTGTGCACCGGACAATCCCAGTCTCTTCCTGTTGCTCTCCTTAGGAGCCGAATACTCCGGACTTTGGGTGGCCGAAGGGTTACCTTCTGGCCCTGGCGGATTAGGAGAAATCCTCCGTGATGACACCTAAGGGTCGTCCAGAAGGAAATATGCCCTAGAGGCAATAATAAAGTTATTATTTATTTCCTTATATCATGATAAATGTTTATTATTCATGCTAGAATTGTATTAACCGGAAACATAATACATGTGTGAATACATAGACAAACAGAGTGTCACTAGTATGCCTCTACTTAACTAGCTCATTGATCAAAGATGGTTATGTTTCCTAACCATAGACATGAGTTGTCATTTGATTAACGGGATCACATCATTAGGAGAATGATGTGATTGACTTGACCCATTCTGTTAGCATAGCACTTGATCATTTAGTTTGTTGCTATTGCTTTCTTCATGGCTTATACATGTTCCTATGACTATGAGATTATGCAATTCCCGTTTACCAGAGGAACACTTTGTGTGCTACCAAATGTCACAACATAACTGGGTAATTATAAAGGTGCTCTACAGGTGTATCCGAAGGTACTTGTTGGGTTGGCGTATTTCGAGATTAGGATTTGTCACTCCGATTGACAGAGAGGTATCTCTGGGCCCTCTCGGTAATGCACATCACTTAAGCCTTGCAAGCATCGCAACTAATGAGTTAGTTGTGGGATGATGTATTATGGAACAAGTAAAGAGACTTGCCGGTAACGAGATTGAACTAGGTATTGAGATACCGACGATCGAATCTCGGGCAAGTAACATACCGATGACAAAGGGAACAACGTATGTTGTTATGCGGTCTGACCGATAAAGATCTTCGTAGAATATGTGGGAGCCAATATGAGCATCTAGGTTCCGCTATTGGTTATTGACCGGCACATGTCTCGGTCATGTCTACATAGTTTTCGAACCCGTAGGGTCCGCACGCTTAAAGTTTCGGTGACGATTGTATTGTGAGTTTATGTGATTTGATGTACCGAAGGTAGTTCGTAGTCCCAAATGAGATCGGGAACAGGACGAGGAGTCTTGAAATGGTCGAGACATAAAGATCGATATATTGGATGACTATATTCGGACATCGGAAAGGTTCCGAGTGATTTGGGTATTTTCGGGGGTACCGGGGAGTTACGGGAATACGATGAAGAAGTAATGGACCTCATGGGCCAAGTGGTGGAAGAGAGGAGGCAGGGCGCGCGGCCCCCCTAGCCCAAACCGAATTGGACTAGGGGGCGGGCCCCCTTTCCTCCTTTTCCTCCTTCTCCTTCCTTCTCCTTCTCCTCCTTCCTTTCCTCCTCCTAGTAGGAGTAGGAAAGGGGAGTCCTACTCCTACTAGGAGGACTCCTCCTCCTGGCGCGCCCGTGGAGGGCCGGCCGGCCTCCCCCCTTGCTCCTTTATATACAGGGGCAGAGGGGCACCTCTAGACACATAAGTTGATCAGTTGATCTCTCCCAGCCGTGTGCGGTGCCCCCCTCCACCATATTCCACCTCGGTCATATCATAGCGGTGCTTAGGCAAAGCCCTGCGTCGGTAGCAACATCATCACCATCACCACGCCGTCGTGCTGACAGAACTCTCCCGTGAAGCTCTGCTGGATCGAAGTTCATGGGATGTCATCGAGTTGAACGTGTGCTGAACTCGAAGGTGTCGTGCGTTCGGTACATGGATCGGTCGGATCGTGAAGACGTACGACTACATCAACCGCGTTGTGCTAACGCTTACGCTTTCGGTCTACGAGGGTACGTGGACAACACTCTCCCCTCTCGTTGCTATGCATCACTATGATCTTGCGTGCGCGTAGGAAAATTTTGAAATTACTACGTTCCCCAACAGTGGCATCCGAGCCAGGTTTTATGTGTTGATGTTATATGCACGAGTAGAACACAAGTGAGTTGTGGGCGATATAAGTCATACTGCTTACCAGCATGTCATAGTTTGGTTCGGCGGTATTGTTGGATGAAGCGGCCCGGACCGACATTACGCGTACGCTTACGCAAGACTGGTTCTACCAACGTGCTTTGCACACAGGTGGCTGGCGGGTGTCAGTTTTCCAACTTTAGTTGAACCGAGTGTGGCTACGCCTGGTCCTTGAGAAGGTTAAAACAGCACTAACTTGACAAACTATCGTTGTGGTTTTCGATGCGTAGGTAAGAACGGTTCTTGCTCAGCCCGTAGCAGCCACGTAAAACTTGCAACAACAAAGTAGAGGACATCTAACTTGTTTTTGCAGGGCATGTTGTGATGTGATATGGTCAAGACGTGATGAGATATAAGTTGTTGTATAAGATGATCATGTTTTGTTGAAGTTATCGGCAACTTGCAGAAGCCTTATGGTTGTCTCTTTATTGCATAAGATGCAAGCGCCAAATAATTGCTTTACAATTATCGCTATGCGATAGCAATAGTTGCAAGAGCAATAGTTGGTGAGACGACCATGTGACGACACATTGATATAGATCAAGATGATGGAGATCATGCTGTCATGCCGGTGATGATGGAAATCATGACGATATTTTGGAAATTGAGATCAAAGGCACAAGATGATGATGGCCATATCATGTCACATATTTTGATTGCATGTGATGTTTATCTTTTATGCATCTTATCTTGCTTTAATTGACGGTAGCATTATACGATGATCTCTCACTAAATTTCAAGATAAAAGTGTTCTCCCTGAGTATGCACCATTGCCAAAGTTCGTCGTGCCCAGACACCACGTGATGATCGGGTGTGATAAGCTCTACGTCCATCTACAACGGGTGCAAGCCAGTTTTGCACACGCATAATACTCAGGTTAAACTTGACGAGCCTAGCATATGCAGATATGGCCTCGGAACACTGAGACTGAAAGGTCGAGCATGAATCATATAGTAGATATGATCAACATAGTGATGTTCACCATTGAAAACTACTCCATTTCACGTGATGATCGGTTATGGTTTAGTTGATTTGGATCACGTGATCACTTAGAAGATTAGAGGGATGTCTTTCTAAGTGGGAGTTCTTAAGTAATATGATTTATTGAACTTAAATTTATCATGAACTTAGTCCTGGTAGTATTAGCATATCTATGTTGTAGATCAATAGCTCGCGTTTAGCTCCCCTATTTTATTTTTGATATGTTCCTAGAGAAAACTAAGTTGAAAGATGTTAGTAGCAATGATGCGGATTGGATCCGTGATCTGAGGTTTATCCTCATTGCTGCACAGAAGAATTCTGTCCTTAATGCACCGCTAGGTGACAGACCTATTGCAGGAACAGATGCAGACGTCATGAACGTTTGGCTAGCTTAATATGATGACTACTTGATAGTTTAGTGCACCATGCTTAACAGCTTAGAATCGGAACGTCAAAGACATTTTGAACGTCATGGATCATATGGATGTTCCAGGAGTTGAAGTTAATATTTCAAGCAAATACCCGAGTTGAGATATATGAAGTCTCCAACAAGTGCTATAGCTAAACGATGGAGGAGAATAGCTCAAGCAGTGAGCATGTGTTCAGATTGTCTGGGTACTACAATCGGTTGAATCAAGTGGGAGTTAATCTTCCAGATAAAATAGTGATTGACAGAATTCTCTAGTCACCATCACCAAGTTAGTAGAACTTCATGTTGAACTATAGTATGCAAGGGATGATGAAAACGATTCCCGAGCTTTTCATGATGATGAAATCGATGAAGGTAGAAATCAAGAAAGAGCATCAAGTGTTGATGATTAACAAGACCACTAGTTTCAACAAAAGGGCAAAGGGAAAGAAAGGGAACTTCAAGAAGAACGGCAAGCAAGTTGCTGCTCAAGTGAAGAAGCCCAAGTCTGGTCCTAAGCATGAGACTAAGTGCTTCTACTGCAAAGGGACTGGTCACTGGAAGCGGAACTGCCCCAAGTATTTGGCAGATAAGAAGGATGGCAAAGTGAACAAAGGTATATTTGATATACATATTATTGATGTGTATTTTACTAGTGTTCGTAGCAACCCCTCGGTATTTGATACTGATTCAGTTGCTAAGAGTAGTAACTCGAAACAGGAGTTGCGGAATGAACAGAGACTAGTTAAGGGTAAAGTGACGATGTGTGTTGGAAGTGGTTCCAAGATTGATATGATCATCACCGCACACTCCCTATACTTTTGGGATTAGTGTTGAACCTAACTAAGTGTTATTTGGTGTTTGCGTTGAGCATGAATATGATTTGATCATGTTTATTGCAATATGGTTATTCATTTAAGTAAGAGAATAAATTGTTGTTCTGTTTACATGAATAAAACCTTCTATGGTCATACACCCAATGAAAATGGTTTGTTGGATCTCGATTGTGGTGATACACATTCTCATAATAATGAAGCCAAAAGATGCAAAGTTAATAATGATAGTGCAACTTATTTGTGGCACTGCCATTTAGGTCATCTTGGTGTAAAGCGCATGAAGAAATTCCATGCTGATGGGCTTTTGGAATCACTTGATTATGAATCAGTTGATGCTTGTGAACCGTGCCTCATGGGCAAGATGACTAAGACTCCATTCTTCGGAACAATGGAGCAAGCAATTGACTTATTGGAAATAATACATACTGATGTATGCAGTCCGATGAATGTTGAGGCTCGCGACGGGTATCGTTATTTTCTGACCTTCACAGCTGATTTGTGCAGATATGGGTATATCTACTTGATGAAATATAAGTCTGAAACATTTGAAAAGTTCAAAAACTTCAGAGTGAAGTGGAAAATCATCGTGACAAGAAAATAAAGTTTCTACGATCTGATCGCAGAGACAAATATTTGAGTTACGAGTTTGGTCTTCAATTAAAACAATGTGGAATAGTTTCACAAAATCGTGCCACCTAGAACACCACACATAATGGTGTGTCCGAACGTCATAACCGTACTATTATTGGATATAGTGCAATCTATGATGTTTCTTACCGATTAACCACTATAGTTTTGAGGTTATGCATTAGAGACAACTACATTCACGTTAAATAGGGCACCATCTAAATCCATTGATACGACACCGTATGAACTATGGTTTGGCCAGAAACCTAAGCTGTTGTTTCTTAAAGTTTGAGGTTGCAATGCTTATGTGAAAAAGTTTCAACCTGATAAGCTCAAACCCAAATCAGAGAAGTGTGTCTCCATAGGATACCCAAAAGAAAATGTTGGGTACACCTTCTATCACAGATCCGAAGGCAAGATATTCGTTGCTGAGAATGGATCCTTTCTAGAGAAGGAGTTTCTCTCGAAAGAAGTGAGTGGGAGAAAAGTAGAACTTGATGAGGTAACTGTACCTGCTCCCTTATTGGAAAGTAGTTCATCACAGAAATCTATTCCTGTGACTACTACACCAATTAGTGAGGAAGATAATGATGATGATCATGTAACTTCAGATCAAGTTACTACCGAACCTCATAGGTAAACCAGAGTGAGATCCGCACCATAGTGGTATAGTAATCCTGTTCTGGAGGTCATGTTACTTGACCATGACGAACCTACAAACTATGAGGAAGCGATGATGAGCCCAGATTCCGCGAAATGGCTTGAGGCCATGAAATCTGAGATGAGATCCATGTATAAGAACAAAGTATGGACTTTGATTGACTTGCCCAAAGATCGGCGAGCCATTGAGATTAAATGGATCTTCAATAGGAAGACAGACGCTGATAGTAGTATTACTATCTACAAAGCTAGAATTGTCACAAAAAGGTTTTCGACAAGTTCAAGGTGTTGACCATGATGAGAATTTCTCACTCGTATCTATGCTTAAGTCTGTCCGAATCATGTTAGCTATTGCCGCATTTTATGAAATGTGGCAAATGGATAAACAAAATTGCATTCCTTAATAGGATTTATTAAAGAAGAGTTGCATATGATGCAACCAGAAGGTTTTGTCGATCCTAAAAGGTACTAACAAAATATGCAAGCTCCAGCGATCCATCTATAGACTGGTGCACGCATCTCGGAGTTGGAATATACACTTTGATAAGTTGATCAAAGCATATAGTTTTATACAGACTTGCAGTGAAGCCTGTATTTACAAGAAAGTGAGTGGGAGCACTACAACATTTCTGATAAGTATATGTATGACATATTTTTGATCGGAGATGATGTAGAATTATTCTGCAAAGCATAAAGGAATGTTTGAAAGGAGTTTTTTCAAAGAAAGACCTCGGTGAAGCTGCTTACATATTGAGCATCAAGATCTATAGAGATAGATCAAGACGCTTGATAAGTTTTTCAATGAGTACATACCTTGACAAGATTTTGAAGTAGTTCAAAATGGAACAGTCAAAGAAGGAGTTCTTGCCTGTGTTACAAGGTGTGAAGTTGAGTAAGACTCAAAACCCGACCACGGCAGAAGATAGAGAGAGAATGAAAGTCATTCCCTATGCCTCAGCCATAGGTTCTATAAAGTATGACATGCTGTGTACCAGACCTATTGTATACCCTGCCCTGAGTTTGGCAAAGGAGTACAATAGTGATCTAGAAGTAGATCACTGGACATTGTTCAAAATTATCCTTAGTGGAATAAGGATATGTTTCTCGATTATGGAAGTGACAAAAGGTTCGTCGTAAAGGGTTATGTCGATGCAAATTTTGACACTGATCCAGATGACTCTAAATCTCAATCTGGATACATATTGAAAGTGGGAGCAATTAGCTACAGTAGCTCCGTGCAGAGCATTGTTGACATAGAAATTTGCAAATACTTACGGATCTGAATGTGGCAGACCCGTTGACTAAACTTCTCTCACAAGCAAAACATGATCACACCTCAGTACTCTTTGGGTGTTAATCACATAGCGATGTGAACTAGATCATTGACTCTAGTAAACCCTTTGGGTGTTGGCCACATGTCGATGTGAACTATGGGTGTTAATCACATGGTGATGTGAACTATTGGTATTAAATCACATGGCGATGTGAACTAGATTATTGACTCTAGTGCAAGTGGGAGACTGAAGGAAATATGCCCTAGAGGCAATAATAAAGTTATTATTTATTTCCTTATATCATGATAAATGTTTATTATTCATGCTAGAATTGTATTAACCGGAAACATAATACATGTGTGAATACATAGACAAACAGAGTGTCACTAGTATGCCACTACTTGACTAGCTCGTTGATCAAAGATGGTTATGTTTCCTAACCATAGACATGAGTTGTCATTTGATTAACGGGATCACATCATTAGGAGAATGATGTGATTGACTTGACCCATTCTGTTAGCATAGCACTTGATCGTTTAGTTTGTTGCTATTGCTTTCTTAATGACTTATACATGTTCCTATGACTATGAGATTATGCAACTCCCGTTTACCAGAGGAACACTTTGTGTGCTACCAAACGTCACAACGTAACTGGGTGATTATAAAGGTGCTCTACAGGTGTCTCCGAAGTTACTTGTTGGGTTGGCGTATTTCGAGATTAGGATTTGTCACTCCGATTGTCGGAGAGGTATCTCTGGGCCCTCTCGGTAATGCACATCACTTAAGCCTTGCAAGCATCGCAACTAATGAGTTAGTTGCGGGATGATGTATTATGGAACAAGTAAAGAGACTTGCCGGTAACGAGATTGAACTAGGTATTGAGATACTGACGATCGAATCTCGGGCAAGTAACATACCGATGACAAAGGGAACAACGTATGTTGTTATGCGGTCTGACCGATAAAGATCTTCGTAGAATATGTGGGAGCCAATATGAGCATCCAGGTTCCGCTATTGGTTATTGACCGGCACATGTCTCGGTCATGTCTACATAGTTTTCGAACCCGTAGGGTCCGCACGCTTAAAGTTTCGGTGACGATTGTATTATGAGTTTATGTGATTTGATGTACCGAAGGTAGTTCGTAGTCCCAGATGAGATCGGGAACAGGACGAGGAGTCTTGAAATGGTCGAGACGTAAAGATCGATATATTGGATGACTATATTCAGACAATAGAAAGGTTCCGAGTGATTTGGGTATTTTCGGGGGTACCGGGGAGTTACGGGAATACGATGAAGAAGTAATGG
Organism: Triticum urartu; assembly: GCF_003073215.2. Lineage (NCBI taxonomy): Eukaryota > Viridiplantae > Streptophyta > Magnoliopsida > Poales > Poaceae > Triticum > Triticum urartu. The sequence continues at coordinate 539,724,844 of NC_053023.1, forward strand.
ACCTCATGGGCCAAGTGGTGGAAGAGAGGAGGCAGGGTGCGCGGCCCCCCTAGCCCAAACCGAATTGGACTAGGGGGGCGGGCCCCCTTTCCTCCTTTTCCTCCTTCTCCTTCCATCTCCTTCTCCTCCTTCCTTTCCTCCTCCTAGTAGGAGTAGGAAAGGGGAGTCCTACTCCTACTAGGAGGACTCCTCCTCCTGGCGCGCCCATAGAGGGCCGGCCGGCCTCCCCCCTTGCTCCTTTATATACAGGGGCAAGGGGGCACCTCTAAACAACAAGTTGATTAGTTGATCTCTCCTAGCCGTGTGCGGTGCCCCCCTCCACCATATTCCACCTCAGTCATATCGTAGCGGTGCTTAGGCTAAGCCATGCGTCGGTAGCAACATCATCACCGTCACCACGCCGTCGTGCTGACGGAACTCTCCCGTGTAGCTCTGCTGGATCGGAGTTCGCGGGACGTCATCGAGCTGAACGTGTGCCGAACTCGGAGGTGACGTGCGTTCGGTACTTGGATCGGTCGGATCATGAAGACGTACGACTACATCAACCGCGTTGTGCTAACGCTTCCGCTTTCGGTCTATGAGGGTACGTGGACAACACTCTTCCCTCTCGTTGCTATGCATCACCATGATCTTGCATGTGCGTAGGAAAATTTTGAAATTACTACGTTCCCCAACACGTCCGCCCCAGGAGACTGGGAGACATGGGGAGGCGTTTCTCTCTCCATCATCTCCGGAAGAAGATCCCCCGAAGACGAACTCTGTCGAGAAGGGCTACGATCCAGACTGCAAGACATATGTCTCGGTTATTGTCCTCGGAGATAAAGTAGGATTTATTTATCAAAAGTACTCTGGTTCACTTACAGCTCGATGGAGGGTTGATCCCCTTGCGGGAACTGTGCGGCAAGGATGCCCTCCGGGGCAGGGCCCCCTGGCGAAATATTCTTCCCTTGTTTGGAAACTCTCATTTCCAAGTCCTCAGAGGCGGTCCTCTTTTTTCCTTTGGGAGAGGGAACTTTAGATTCTTCTCCCTGGCTATCCTCCTTCGCGGAGACACCAATTCCCCTGGTTTGGATGAGTGATGCATGAGGCCCGCTTTCGGCTTCCTTATTCCTCCCTTTATCTTCCCCTGATGGCACTTGGTAAGGTGCGAGCTCAAGCATCCTGGCTAGTACAGGATCTGGTGAGCCTTTGGGAAGGGGGCCGAACACCTGATCATCTTCGCCTTTCTTATCCAGTTCTGGCCAAGATCGATTTTTTCAGAATGATGTTGTGATAAATAAAAAGACAGCATGTTCGGCCGCAGAATTACTTACATGGGTATCTGGATGATTGCAGTTTAGACCCGCATCCTCGGTGGTGTCCGGACACTTTATTCATGATCCGAAGAACAATCTGTACACCCCTTCGAGCGTCATGCCGAAGAATTGCTGAATAGTTCGCGGTCCTTCCGGATTGAACTCCCACATACGGAGAGATCGGCGTTGGCATGGTAGGACCCGACAAACTAGCATAACCTGCATTACCTTGACGAGACTGACATCCCTCTTGAGGAGATCTTGGATGCGACTTTGCAATGTCAACACATCATTAACTGGCCCCCAGTCCAGCCCCTTGTTGACCCATGAAGCCAGTTGTGGCGGGGGCCCAAACGGAAAGCGGGGGGAGCTACCCACTTAGTACTTCGGGGAGCTGTGATGTAAAACCACTACCGCTGCCATAAGTTGGACACCTCCAGGAAGGAACCATTTGGCCATGGAGCATCTGTGCCTTTGCTTATTATGGCGCCTCCGCATTCTGCGTGTCGCCCGTCGATCATCTTCGGCTTCACATTGAAGGTCTTGAGACATAAGCCGAAGTGTGGGGTGATGCGGAGGAAGGCCTCACACACCACGATAAACGACGAGATGTGAAGGATGGAATCTGGGGCTAAATCATGGAAATCGGGCCCGTAATAGAACATAAGCCCTCTAACAAAGGGATCAAGACTAAGGCCTAGCCCTCGGAGGAAGTGGGAAACAAATACGACACTCTCATTGGGTTCTAGAGTGGGGATGACCTGCCCTTGAGCAGGCAGCCTGTGCGAGATTTCGACGGTCAAATACCTGGCTTCCGTTAGCTTCTTGATGTCCTCCTCTGTAACAGAGGAGGCCATCCATCGGCCTTGAAGGTTGGATCCGGACATGGTTGAAGGTCCGAAGCGCTTAGCCTGAGCCTTGGGTGTTGGAACTCGGGGTGGGGGAAGGGAAGGATTGAGGGCGAGAAGAAAAGGACAGGCCTTGGCCCCTTTATAAAGAGGGCGAATATCAATCGTCCTCCGCGTGCCCGTTTGGAACTTGCCTAAAATCGAGGAGTCATATTAACAAGCACGGTTGGGATACCCACGCCCGTATTGATGAGACTCCCGTGATAAGCGGAACACAATCTCTGCTTCGACAAGATGTGCCGATAAAACCGCCTCGCAACACGTGCAATGGCAGGCAGGGAAAACGGTTCGTAATGACCGGGCCACGGCAGGACATCACGTTATGAAAAGTTGTCAGCAGATTGGATTTGTGGAATAATATACTCTCTACGGTGATATGTGGAATTTGTTTTGCAGAGCCGGACACGATCCTTGTGTTCAAAATCTTCTATGGAGTATTCGGAGGAAGAACCCGCCTTGCAATGCCGAAGACAATCTGCGCGCCGGACTCATCATCATTGAAGTCTGGTTCAGGGGCTACTGAGGGAGTCCTGGATTAGGGGGTCCTCGGACAACCAGACTATATGCTTTGGCCGGACTGTTGGACTATAAAGATACAGTATTGAAGACTTCGTCCCGTGTCCAGGTGGGACTCTCCTTTGCGTGGAAGGCAAGTTGGCAATTCGGATATGTAGATCTCCTCCCTTGTAACCGACTCTGTGTAACCCTAGCTCCCTCCGATGTCTATATAAACCGGAGGGTTTAGTCCGTAGGACAACAACAATCATAATCATAGGCTAGCTTCTAGGGTTTAGCCTCTACGATCTCGTGGTAGATCAACCCTTGTAATACTCATATCATCAAGATCAATCAAGCAGGAAGTAGGGTATTACCTCCATCGAGAGGGCCCGAACCTGGGTAAACATTGTTTCCCCTGCCTCCTGTTACCATCCGCCTTAGACGCACAGTTCGGGACCCCCTACCCGAGATCCACCGGTTTTGACACCGACAGCGGCGTCTTCCCGCAAGGCCGGTTCAAGCTCGTCCCAAAGTGCCTTATGTTCTTGAGACTCCGGATGGGTGTCTTCCTCAGGAAACTGGAAGACTAAGGGCAGACCATCGTGATGTGGCATGGCGTACGGTTAGATCAGGCTGGTTGGAGGTAGACGACAGGAGAATCGGAGAGGACGAGAGAAGATTGTAGCGATACCGAGTAGTGCGCGGTTGATTTTAAAATGCAGTGCCGACGACATTAAAAGTGGTAGTAGTTGGGAAGAAGGTGGGCGGCGGAGCCTGGTCAAAGGGCTCGCCTCCCGGTGAGCCTAAGCAGCGGTCTGCTCGCACGCCTCTCATCGACTCACATGCTTTCTCGGACGGCACCTGCAGATGAGGAGTGGGACTCGTGGCGGCACGTAAACGCCCACGGTTTCAATAGTGAAAGTGTTTTCCTTAACGTGACATGTCTTTGTTCCAAAATACCTTGGCTCTTCATTTGTGCAACTTCACATAAGCAGCCTGTCTCAAATTGAAGAAAACAATTACGTAGGAATATTTGTGCCATATCACGTGACCATGCTCAGTTTCATGAATTTCTGGTCACTTTTGGATTTTATGAAATTTAAAATCCAGGATTCGAAACAATATCATAACCTTCATCATGAAATAAATTTTGAAGTGATACATCTTTCCTGTTGTATTTCTTAAGAAAGGATTTGGTCAAACATTTTGCTTGGTTAGACTTCAGACAAGTTATATATGCAGAGTAAAAGGATAATCCTTCCGTACCAGTGCATTGCTAGATATATTAAGTCAAGTACTAGGCACGAACAAACGATCTCAATTCTGTGCTCATCCTATTGTAGTACTCCTACTAGTACTAGGCAATGCAGTTGATGGGTGACCTTGGGTAGCAGCGACCGAGGGAATTGAACCGTGCTCCGCATGGTAGGTAATGTTATCTAGTTACTAAAGCATCCCTCCATTGTTCACCGGTAGTCACTATGAACCAAGACATGAGGGGAATTTCCTAGGGGTGGAATTCTGGCTGCCAGATATTTTGACTCGAAACGCGGAGGCTCGACTGGTTGGGGTTGGATAATGTGCGTACCACGCACGCTGCCAGAAGGACACGAGCCTGGTTTTTTTGTTTGAGGATCAACAGGAGCCCGGTTTTTTTGAGGATCAACATGAGCCAAAGTCTGGCTGGTACGTCGTTGGGTCCTACCATTCGAGTATACGAAATGAATCATTTAAATTACCGAACAAATCTATGTGTATTACAATGCCCGTATTTTCCTTGCAAATAGTAATCTCAACGTGGTAATTGATTTATGACGAGTTCTTGAATTAGAGTGAGTTTGTGACATAGTGATCTCAACTTGGATTTCACATTTCATGGTATCCCTAGTAAGGTTTTCATTGCAAATTCAAATTTAAAAGATGAAGGGTATGGTGGTGAGAAAACTTTGTATGTATCAAACATATGACCACACACACACACGAACACAACAACAATCCAATAAGTATAGTGCATCTATTTTTCCAAACCATGCATGGATGACACGAATTCAAAAATACTGCTTCTGTTCCTAAATATTAGTCTTTTAGATATTTCAACAAGTGACTACATACGGAGCAAAATGAGTGAATCTACACTCTAAAATATGTCTATATACATCTGTATGTGGCAGTCCATTTGAAATCTCTAAAAAGAGTAATATTTAGGAACAAAGGGAGTAAAATGTAAGACATGCATGGTCCTCAATTCAATATTCAAAATGAACAGGAAACTGAAACATGAATATTAAGTCTAGTGCTATAGTACAAGCAAATGTTGTGTTTAGGCGGAGCTATGTATATTGTCGAGGGTTAACCCCTCGACCTTAGATAAAATCGTGAAGTTGTGTTTAGGATTGTTTAGATTATATCTGTCCCCACCCTCCCAAACACCGATTGGTTCTGCACCCCCCTCCTCCCCGGGAGAATATCATGTGCCCCCACACCTTAGATGCTATATACTGATACGAGTTCCTTGGAGCTTGTAGATCTGAGATATAGGAGCTCACAGGATGTCTTAATATTTTTACAGGAAACCTTGACGAGTTTGAGAATTGCACACAATTTGTACAAAAACTACTCGGATGCCCTTGGATCCCATATCCAGCGACCTCGAAGCTCGTATCACCGTAGCATCTAAGATGAAGGAGGACATCATATTCTCCTGTATGTAAGAATATCATGTGCTACCACACCTTAGATGCTTTGGTGATACAAGCTCTTCAGAGCCATTAGATTAGTGACCCAACAACTCCTTGGTAGTTCGAATGTTTTTCTGTAGAAAAGCACCCAAAGAGTTCGGCCACTGCTTACAAGCACAAAGACTGCTCAGATGCCATTGGATCTCAGATCAAACAACCTCGAAGCTCATATCACCATAGCGCCCAAGCTGCGAGAGCACCTGATGTTTTCTCGCATGGTAGAATATGAGGTGCCCCCGCACCGTAGATTCTATGGTGATACGAGTTCACGGAGATCTAACGGGTCACAGTAGGAGCTTCGGATGTTTTTGCAATATACACCTGAGAGAGTTTGGGAATTGCGCAGAAAGTACAAGTACTATGCATGTAGCATCTGATCATAGATCATACGACCTAGATGCTCGTATCACCGTATCGGCTAATTAAGGGGAGCACCTAATATGAGCAACGTGTTGGGGAACGTAGTAATTTCAAAAAAAATCCTACGCACACGCAAGATCATGGTGATGCATAGCAACGAGAGGGGAGAGTGTTGTCCACGTACCCTCGTAGACCGAAAGCGGAAGCGTTAGCACAACACGGTTGATGTAGTCGTACGTCTTCACGATCCGACCGATCCAAGTACCGAACGCACGGCACCTCCGAGTTCAGCACACGTTCAGCTCGATGACGTCCCGCGAACTCCGATCCAGCAGAGCTACACGGGAGAGTTCCATCAGCACGACGGCGTAGTGACGGTGATGATGTTGCTACCGATGCAGGGCTTCGCCTAAGCACCGCTACGATATGACTGAGGTGGAATATGGTGGAGGGGGGCACCGCACACGGCTAGGAGAGATCAACTAATCAACTTGTTGTTTAGAGGTGCCCCCTGCCCTATATATAAAGGAGCAAGGGGGGAGGCCGGCCGGCCCTCTATGGGTGCGCCAGATGGAGTCCTCCTAGTAGGAGTAGGACTCCCCTTTCCTACTCCTACTAGGAGGAGGAAAGGAAGGAGGAGAAGGAGAAGGAAGGAGAAGGAGGAAAAGGAGGAAAGGGGGGCCGGCCCCCTAGTCCAATTCGGTTTGGGCTAGGGGGGCGCACGCCCTGCCTCCTCTCTTCCACCACTTGGCCCATGAGGCCCATTACTTCTTCCTCGTATTCCCGTAACTCCTCGGTACCCCCGAAAATACCCGAATCACTCGGAACCTTTCCGATGTCCGAATATAGTTGTCCAATATATCGATCTTTACGTCTCGACCATTTCGAGACTCCTCATCATGTACCCGATCTCATTCGGGACTCCGAACTACCTTCAGTACGTCAAATCACATAAACTCATAATACAATCGTCACTGAAACTTTAAGCGTGCGGACCCTACGGGTTCGAGAACTATGTAGACATGACCGAGACATGTCTCCAGTCAATAACCAATAGCGGAACCTGGATGCTCATATTGGCTCCCACATATTCTACGAAGATCTTTATTGGTCAGACCGCATAACAACATATGTTGTTCCCTTTGTCATCGGTATGTTACTTGCGCGAGATTCGATCGTTGGTATCTCTATACCTAGTTCAATCTCGTTACCGGCAAGTCTCTTTACTCGTTCCGTAATACATCATCCCGCAACTAACTTATTAGTTGCAAGGCTTGCAAGGCTTAAGTGATGTGCATTACCGAGAGGGCCCAGAGATACCTCTCCGACAATCGGAGTGACGAATCCTAATCTCAAAATATGCCAACCAAACAAGTACCTTCGGAGACACCTGTAGAGCACCTTTATAATCACCCAGTTACGTTGTGACGTTTGGTAGCACACAAAGTGTTGCTCCGATAAACGGGAGTTGCATAATCTCATAGTCATAGGAACATGTATAAGTTATGAAGAAAGCATTAGCAACAAACTAAACGATCAAGTGCTAAGCTAATGGAATGGGTCAAGTCAATCACATCATTCTCCTAATGATGTGATCCCATTAATCAAATGACAACTCATGTCTATGGCTAGGAAACATAACCATCTTCGATTAACGAGCTAGTCAAGTAGAGGCATACTAGTGACACTCGGTTTGTCTATGTATTCACACATGTATTATGTTTCTGGTTAATACAATTCTAGCATGAATAATAAAAATTTATCATGATATAAGGAAATAAATAATAACTTTATTATTGCCTCTAGGGCATATTTCCTTCAGTCTCCCACTTGCACTAGAGTCAATAATCTAGATTACACAGTAATGATTCTAACACCCATGGAGCTTTGGTGCTGATCATGTTTTGCTCGTGGAAGAGGCTTAGTCAGCGGGTCTGCAACATTCATATCCGTATGTATCTTGCAAATTTCTATGTCTCCCACTTGGACTAAATCCCGAATGGAATTGAAGCGTCTCTTGATGTGCTTGGTTCTCTTGTGAAATCTGGATTCCTTCGCCAAGGCAATTGCACCAGTGTTGTCACAAAATATTTTCATTGGACCTGATGCACTAGGTATGACACCTAGATCGGATATGAACTCCTTCATCCAGACTCCTTCATTTGCTGCTTCCAAAGCAGCTATGCACTCCGCTTCACATGTAGATCCCGCCATGACGCTTTGTTTAGAACTGCACCAACTGACAGCTCCACCGTTCAATATAAACACGTATCCGGTTTGCGATTTAGAATCGTCCGGATCAGTGTCAAAGCTTGCATCAACGTAACCATTTACGATGAGCCCTTTGTCACCTCCATATATGAGAAACATATCCTTAGTCCTTTTCAGGTACTTCAGGATGTTCTTGACCGTTGTCCAGTGATCCACTCCAGGATTACTTTGGTACCTCCCTGCTAGACTAATAGCAAGGCACACATCAGGTCTGGTACACAGCATTGCATACATGATAGAGCCTATGGCTGAAGCATAGGGAACATCTTTCATTTTCTCTCTATCTTCTGCGGTGGTTGGACATTGAGTCTTACTCAACTTCACACCTTGTAACACAGGCAAGAACTCCTTTTTGACTGTTCCATTTTGAACTACTTCAAAATCTTGTCAAGGTATGTACTCATTGAAAAACTTATCAAGCGTCTTGATCTATCTCTATAGATCTTGATGCTCAATATGTAAGCAGCTTCACCGAGGTCTTTCTTTGAAAAACTCCTTTCAAACATTCCTTTATGCTTTGCAGAATAATTCTACATTATCTCCGATCAACAATATGTCATTCACATATACTTATCAGAAATGTTGTAATGCTCCCACTCACTTTCTTATAAATACAGGCTTCACCGCAACTCTGTATAAAACTATATGCTTTGATCAACTTATCAAAGCGTATATTCCAACTCCGAGATGCTTGCACCAGTCCATAAATGGATCGCTGGAGCTTGCACACTTTGTTAGCTTCCTTTGGATTGATAAAACCTTCTGGCTGCATCATATACAACTCTTCTTCCAGAAATCCATTCAGGAATGCAGTTTTAACATCCATTTGCCAAATTTCATAATTATAAAATGCGGCCATTGCTAACATGATTCGTACAGACTTAAGCATCGCTACGGGTGAGAAGGTCTCATCGTAGTCAATCCCTTGAACTTATCGAAAACCTTTTGCAACAAGTCGAGCTTTGTAGACAGTAACATTGCCGTCAGCGTCAGTCTTCTTCTTGAAGATCCATTTATTCTCAATTGCTTGCCAATCAACGAGCAAGTAAACCAAAGTCCACACTTTGTTCTCATACATGGATCCCATCTCATATTTCATGGCTTCTAGCCATTTCGCAGAATCTGGGTCACCATCGCTTCTTCATAGTTCGTAGGTTCATCATGATCTAGTAGCATGACTTCCAGAACAGGATTACCGTACCACTCTGGTGCGGATCTTATTCTGGTTGATCTACGAGGTTCGGTAGTAACTTGATCTGAAGTTTCATGATCATTATCATTAGCTTCCTCACTAATTGGTATAGGTGTCACAGAAACCGATTTCAGTGATGTACTACTTTCCAATAAGGGAGCAGGTACAGTTACCTCATCAAGTTCTACTTTCCTCCCACTCACTTCTTTCGAGAGAAACTCCTTCTCTAGAAAGGATCCATTCTTAGCAACGAAAGTCTTGCCTTCGGATCTGTGATAGAAGGTGTACCCAACTGTTTCCTTTGGGTATCCTATGAAGACACATTTCTCCGATTTGGGTTCGAGCTTATCAGGTTGAAGCTTTTTCACATAAGCATTGCAACCTCAAACTTTAAGAAATGACATCTTAGGTTTCTTGCCAAACCATAGTTCATACGGTGTCGTCTCAATGGATTTAGATGGTGCCCTATTTTAACGTGAATGTAGCTGTCTCTAATGCATAACCCCAAAACGATAGTGGTAAATCGGTAAGAGACATCATAGGTCGCACCATATCTAATAAAGTACGGTTACGACGTTCAGACACACCATTACACTGTGGTGTTCCAGGTGGCATGAGTAGTGAAACTATTTCACATTGTTTTAACTGAAGGCCAAACTCGTAACTCAAATATTTTACTTCTGCGATCATATCATAGAAACTTTTATTTTTGTTACCATGAATCTCCACTTCACTCTGAAATTCTTTGAACTTTTCAATTGTTTCAGACTTATTTTTCATCAAGTAGATATACCCATATCTGCTCAAATCATGTGTGAAGGTCAGAAAATAACGATACCCGCCGCGAGCCTCAACACTCATCGGACTGCATACATCAGTATGTATTATTTCCAATATGTCAGTTGCTCGCTCCATTGTTCCGGAGAATGGAGTCTTAGTCATCTTGCCCATGAGGCATGGTTCGCAATCATCAAAATGATTCATAATCAAGTGATTCCAAAAGCCCATCAGCATGGATTTTCTTCATGCGCTTTACACCAATATGACCTAAACGGTAGTGCCACAAATAAGTTGCACTATCATTATTAACTTTGCATCTTTTGGCTTCAATATTATGAGAATGTGTATCACCACAAACCATTTTCATTGGGTGTATGACCATAGAAGGTTTTATTCATGTAAACAGAACAACAATTTATTCTCTTACTTAAATGAATAACCGTATTGCAATAAACATGATCAAATCATATTCATGCTCAACACAAACACCAAATAACACTTATTTAGGTTCAACACTAATCCCGAAAGTATAGGAAGTGTGTGATGATGATCATATCAATCTTGGAACCACTTCCAACACACATTGTCACTTCACCCTTAACTAGTCTCTGTTCATTCTGCAACTCCCGTTTCGAGTTACTATTCTTAGCAATTGAACCAGTATCAAATACCGAGGGGTTGCTACGAACACTAGTAAAATACACATCAATAATCTGTATATCAAATATACCTTTGTTCACTTTGCCATCCTTCTTATCCACCAAATACTTGGGGCAGTTCCGCTTCTAGTGACCAGTACCTTTGCAGTAGAAGCACTTAGTCTCAGGCTTAGGACCAGACTTGGGCTTCTTCACTTGAGCAGCAACTTGCTTACCGTTCTTCTTGAAGTTCCCCTTCATCTTCCCTTTGCCCTTTTTCTTGAAACTGGCAATCTTGTTGACCATCAACACTTGATGCTCCTTCTTGATTTCTACCTCCGCAGCCTTTAGCATTGCGAAGAGCTCGGGAATTGTCTTATCCATCCCTTGCATGTTATAGTTCATCACGAAGCTCTTGTAGCTTGGTGGCAGTGATTGAAGAACTCTGTCAATGACACTATCAATAGGAAGATTAACTCCCAGTTGAGTCAAGTGATTATGATACCCAGCCATTTTGAGTATATGTTCACTGACAGAACTATTCTCCTCCATCTTGCAGCTATAGAATTTATTGGAGACTTTATATCTCTCAATCCGGGCATTTGCTTGAAATATTAACTTCAACTCCTAGAACATCTCGTATGCTCCATGACGTTCAAAACGTCGTTGAAGTCCCGATTCTAAGCCGTAAAGCATGGCACACTGAACTATCGAGTAGTCATCAGCTTTGCTCTGCCATACGTTCATAACATCTGGTGTTGCTCCAGCAGCCAGCCTGGCACCTAGCGGTGCTTCTAGGACGTAATTCTTCTTTGCAGCAATGAGGATAATCCTCAAGTTACGGACCCAGTCCGTGTAATTGCTACCATCATCTTTCAACTTTGCTTTCTCAAGGAACGCATTAAAATTCAATGGAACAACAACACGGGCCATCTATCTACAATCAAACATAGACAAGCAAGATACTATCAGGTACTAAGTTCATGATAAATTTTAAGTTCAATTAATCATATTACTTAAGAACTCCCACTTAGAAATACATCCCTCTAATCTTCTAAGTGATCACGTGATCCAAATCAACTAAACCATAACCGATCATCACGTGAAATGGAGTAGCTTTCAATGGTGAACATCAATATGTTGATCATATCTACTATATGATTCACGCTCGACCTTTCGGTCTCAGTGTTACGAGGCCATATCTGCATATGCTAGGCTCGTCAAGTTTAACTTGAGTATTCTGCGTGTGCAAAAACTGGCTTGTACCCGTTGTAGATGGACGTAGAGCTTATCACACCCGATCATCATGTGGTGTCTGGGCACGACGAACTTTGGCAACGGTGCATACTCATGGAGAACACTTTTATCTTGAAATTTAGTGAGAGATCATCTTATAATGCTACCGTCAATCAAAGCAAGATAAGATGCATAAAAGATAAACATCACATGCAATCAATATAAGTGATATGATATGGCCATCACCATCTTGTGCTTGTGATCTCCATCTCCGAAGCACCTTCATGATCACCATCGTCACTGGCGCGACACCTTGATCTCCATCGTAGCATCGTTGCCGTCTCGCCAATCTTATGCTTCCACGACTATCGCTACCGCTTAGTGATAAAGTAAAGCATTACAGCGCAATTGCATTGCATACAATAAAGCGACAACCATATGGCTACTGCCAGTTGCCGATAACTCGATTACAAAACATGATCATCTCATACAATAAAATTTAGCATCATGTCTTGACCATATCACATCACAACATGCCCTGCAAAAACAAGTTAGACGTCCTCTACTTTGTTGTTGTAAGTTTTACATGGCTGCTACGGGCTTAGCAAGAACCGTTCTTACCTACGCATCAAAACCACAACGATAGTTTGTCAAGTTGGTGCTATTTTAACCTTCGCAAGGACCAAGCATAGCCACACTTGGTTCAACTAAAGTTGGAGAAACTGACACCCGCCAGCCACCTATGTGCAAAGCACGTCGGTAGAACCAGTCTCGCGTAAGCGTACGCGTAATGTCGGTCCGGGCCGCTTCATCCAACAATACCGCCGAACCAAAGTAAGACATGCTGGTAAGCAGTATGACTTATATCACCCACAACTCACTTGTGTTCTACTCGTGCACAACATCAACGCATAAAACCTAGGCTCGGATGCTACTGTTGGGGAACGTAGTAATTTCAAAAAATTTCCTACGCACACGCAAGATCATGGTGATGCATAGCAAGGAGAGGGGAGAGTGTTGTCCACGTACCCTCGTAGACCGAAAGCGGAAGCGTTAGCACAACGCGGTTGATGTAGTCGTACGTCTTCACGATCCGACCGATCCAAGTACCGAACGCACGGCACCTCCGAGTTCAGCACACGTTCAGCTCGATGACGTCCCGCGAACTCCGATCCAGCAGAGCTACACGGGAGAGTTCCGTCAGCACGACGGCGTGGTGACGGTGATGATGTTGCTACCGATGCAGGGCTTCGCCTAAGCACCACTACGATATGACTGAGGTGGAATATGGTGGAGGGGGGCACCGCACACGGCTAGGAGAGATCAACTAATCAACTTGTTGTTTAGAGGTGCCCCCCTGCCCCTGTATATAAAGGAGCAAGGGGGGAGGCCGGCCGACTCTCTATGGGTGCGCCAGGAGGAGGAGTCCTCCTAGTAGGAGTAGGACTCCCCTTTCCTACTCCTACTAGGAGGAGGAAAGGAAGGAGGAGAAGGAGAAGGAAGGAGAAGGAGGAAAAGGAGGAAAGGGGGGCCGGCCCCCTAGTCCAATTCGGTTTGGGCTAGGGGGCCGCACGCCCTGCCTCCTCTCTTCCACCACTTGGCCCATGAGGCCCATTACTTCTTCCTCGTATTCCCGTAACTCCTCGGTACCCCCGAAAATACCCGAATCACTCGGAACCTTTCCGATGTCCGAATATAGTTGTCCAATATATTGATCTTTACGTATCGACCATTTCAAGACTCTTTGTCATGTCCCCGATCTTATCCGGGACTCTGAACTAGCTTCGGTACATCAAAATGCATAAACTCATAATATAACTGTCATCGAAACCTTAAGCGTGCGGACCCTACGGGTTCGAGAACAATGTAGACATGACCGAGACATGTCTCCGGTCAATAACCAATAGCGGAACCTGGATGCTCATATTGGCTCCCACATATTCTACGAAGATCTTTATCGGTCAGACCGCATAACAACATACGTTGTTCCCTTTGTCATCGGTATGTTACTTGCCCGAGATTCGATTGTCGGTATCTCAATACCTAGTTCAATCTCGTTACCGGTAAGTCTCTTTACTCATTACGTAATACATCATCCCGCAACTAACTTATTAGTTGCAATGCTTGCAAGGCTTAAGTGATGTGCATTACCGAGAGGGCCCAGAGATACCTCTCCGACAATCGGAGTGACAAATCCTAATCTCGAAATATGCCAACCTAACAAGTACCTTCGGAGACACCTGTAGAGCACCTTTATAATCACCCAGTTACGTTGTGACGTTTGGTAGCACACAAAGTGTTCCTCCGGTAAATGGGAGTTGCATAATCTCAGTCATAGGAACATGTATAAGTTATGAAGAAAGCAACAGCAACAAACTAAACGATCAAGTGCTAAGCTAATGGAATGGGTCAAGTCAATCACATCATTCTCCTAATGATGTGATCCCATTAATCAAATGACAACTCATGTCTATGGCTAGGAAACATAACCATCTTTGATTAACGAGCTAGTCAAGTAGAGGCATACTAGTGACACTTTGTTTGTCTATGTATTCACACATGTATTATGTTTCCGGTTAATACAATTCTAGCATGAATAATAAACATTTATCATGATATAAGGAAATAAATAATAACTTTATTATTTCCTCTAGGGCATATTTCCTTCACAACAGGGAGCCGTTGGATCTAAGATGCAGCGGCACACACAAGGCATGAATGTTTTATTTGCAAAAAAACCTTCGAGAGTTTAGAAATTGCGCATAATTACAAAGACTACTCCCAAGCCATTGGATCTCAGTTCCAATGATGTAAAAACTCGTAACACCATAGCATCTAAGCTGCAGGGTGGAGTGATATTCTATGCCGCTGTCATTTTTGTTCGTAAACTTGCAAAATACGTGTAACTTGTGCTGTTACTTGTCTAACCGTGCAAAATGTTTGTTCAAAAAAACCATCCTACACAGAAATATCAGAACAACACATGGGGGTCCCACTAGTCATTGATCAAATTTGGACCTAAATCTAACAAATCTGAAAGACGAGATTCAAACTGGCAACCTGGACTACAAAGCGTAAGTCGATAGCCTGAAACAACAACGGTTGTTGGCTTTGTCCCATAACTTGGTTTTACACAGTATTACGTTGAGTAGAGTAGAGGGAGTGGCTCGTCAACACGTGCATGACCATTGACTCACTTACTAGTGGGTCCCAGGTCTGCGATCTCTCTCTCCTCTCCATCATCTAACGTTTAGACGCACAGGCACACACGCAGAGCGGCGCTAGCTTGCCGTGGGGTTATTATAACTAAAAAAGCTTGGAAAATAGAAGAATCGCCTAGAACAAGAGATGTTGTGGCTGGTCGAGATGGAGCTAACCACACCTATCCTCCATGCCACGTTAGCATGATGAAGCTGTGTGGCTAGTGGGGTGTTTTCAACCGACTAGTTGGGTCCCGAGGTCGAACCATAGGTAGTACGTCTGATACAGTATAATTTTACATGCACATTTTTCCTCTGTGCCGAGACGTGGCACACCCTACCACGCGGTTTCGGGGTCCTCCCGGGTGGTGCACGCATATATTCTTCCTTGCCGAGACGTGGGACGCCCTACCACGCGTTTTCTGGGTCCTCCTCGATCATAGTGCCGAAGCAACTAAATGAGTCATCAAATCATGAAAGACCACCTTTCCTGCCAAGTACATCAGTGAAGCACGGTGGCTAGCTAGTTGT
The DNA here is from genome assembly GCF_003073215.2 of Triticum urartu. NCBI lineage: Eukaryota > Viridiplantae > Streptophyta > Magnoliopsida > Poales > Poaceae > Triticum > Triticum urartu. Next base: position 539,740,491 of record NC_053023.1, read on the forward strand.
GCTAGTGCGACCGATTAGCTAGGCCGCCGCCGCAACTGTTTCCCCCCTTTTTTATCTCCTTGCCGGCAGGTAAATTTAAATATCCACCGCAGCGTTGCTCGTGTCTTTGGGTGCGGCAGGCACAGCAGGATTTTTAATTTTTTGATTGACAGGAGCAGGCGCGGCAGCATTTTTAATTTTTTGATTGACGGGACCAGGCGTGGTAGCATTTTTAATTTTTTGATTGACGGGAGCAGGCGCGGCAGCAATTAGTCATGATGACTCCGCCTATAAAACCCACTTCTCGCTGATGTGAAAAGTCGTCGACTGGTGTTTTCCCATGGTGAAAACCAAAAAATTCACCCCGCTCCTCGGCTGGCTCCCTCCGCCTTCCCGTAGATTGCATTGCCTTTCAGCCGTTTCACCCCCTTTGCTTCCTCTCCCCATTGCTTCTACCTGGTGCCATGGCGGAGCAGCAGATCATAGAGTCTGAGGTGAGGCGCCTGACACAGGAGCTCCAGGCCAAGGCTGCGGAGCTCCGTGAGCTCAAGGAGGAGAGGAGTGCCATGCTCCTCCGTTATGTGCGGGAGTTCACAGAGCTTCAAAAGCGGCAGGCGTCCACCACAAAGATACTCGAGGCATCGGTGGCGTTGCTGCAGAAAGCAGGACATACGATAGGCCGTCAGGGGAGCCGGCTAGAGCGCGAGCGGGCTGGTCATGACGAGGTCCAAGATCGCCTCAGCCACTTGGTGGACCAAGTTGCCATGCACGTGTTGCGGCTGCGCGGTGCCTACCGTCGCGCCAGTGCGACCATGCCGGCCCTCGGGCTAAACCCGCTCGACCATCCCTTCGACTTCAACGAGCTGCGGCTTCCTAACCTGGTCTCCTTCTTAACCTATATCTCCGAGGAGCTGAGCCGTCCCCGCGCGATGGTGGGGGCGGAGCTGGAGGAGGGGTTGCGAGCTGCCGTCGCCGTTGCCGGGTAAATCCTCTTAGGGCTCTGTCACTGGAATCCATTCGTGCCATTGGACGCCATCTTTGATGAGCTGGCTCCCGTCGACCGGGAGCAGGCTCTGCGGGCGGTTGCACCTTGCATCACCAACATCGTGTGACTCGAGAAGCAGAGGGACTTCGGTGGTGTTTAGGCGTCCTCTGCATGGGAATGTCCATGTCTCGGCGCAACATGACCGTTGGATCAAACTCATACTGTGCAGGTCAGTCACTGTAGCACAAAGCGTGTGGGTGTGTTTGGTTGCATTCTCATCTCAATATAGTTGTTCCCTCTTCGTGTATTTGTGTTAACCTACTAGTGTGAACTCATGCACCCTTCATGCACCCTGCCAAACACCCAAAAGTGGGTCGAGAAGGGAACTTTTTCTCCCATCCCATGCACCCTTCATACACCCTGCCTAACACTGATTTGTGCTTCATATGGTTCATGTTTCGTGGAGTACTATAGCACCGTACTATCCGTGCGCTGTAGATCTAGTTCTGTTAACATTGATCTCACCGTTCATTCTTGACCGGACAGTCGAAAAAGCGGTACTATGTTACATTAATGTTCATATAGTTGACATACGCACAACATCATTTGTTGTCGTCATATCTTACTACGCTAGCAACAAGATTATGTAGTACTGACGTATGAACCACTGCACACCTAGTAGTAGGAGCACTGTGTATGTTCAAGTGGCTGTCGTGTTTCGCACCCCTCCGTCGTAAGAGTGGAAACGCTTGCTATAATAATTTTTTTCTTTAGAAAAATAGTGGACACGCTCTACCATGCAGATCCTTTGCTACTCACTTTCACCGATGTGTGGGGCAACCAGCATTGGGGTCCACCAGCCATGCACTAAATTACTCCATAGTAGAGTGCCCAACTGCACGGTAGACTACCCCGATCGAAGCGCCGCAGTAATGCCCAATGAGCCATCAAATCACAAAACCCCCTCCTTTCCAGTAGTAAGTTGGACGGACGAAGCAATCATCATTTCACTCTTCTCTCTCAGCTTCCTCTCTTAAAGAAAACCCACACTCGCTTCTCCCTCATCTTGTTCCTCATTTCTTCAAGAAAACCCCGACCTGCTTCTGCCATTGTTCTTCTCTCCCAAATAAGGAAAGGTGAGCGCACCAATGGTGTTGATTCTGGCCAAGGCCCGGTCTTGCAACCCCGAGACTGGTCCTATAACTCCCTCTCTGTTCTTCTTTTGGGTTTGTGATTATGGTTTCTTTTCTTTTATTTCTATTTGACAGTTTCTTGATGGACACTGGAGCACTGGCTGAAGTGATGTCTATGGCTTTGGCCAAAACCGTCGAGGCTCATGGTACGAAGAAGCGCAAGCACCCCGCCGAGACTACCGTAGACAAGCTCAAAGCCATCACCCTGTCCAAGGCTCCCTCTTCGGGATCCCTCATTAAGCAAGTCCAGGTAATATCTCTTCTTGACGATCTTTTTCTCGATCTTGATCGTGTTTTTTCATCTAACACGCAGTACTAGTACTAGTAGTACAACTTTCTGGGTGATCTTGCATGTGATTTTTGTGTGCCAAATGACGGTTCTAAATTCCTCTTTCGACCAAAACATGTGAGAGGTTGACACTTGTAGGATCGAAAGTATGTCTAGAGGGGGGTGATTAGACTACTTGACCAAATAAAAACTTAACCTTTTCCCAATTTTAGTTCTTGGCAGATTTTAGCTATTTTAGGACAAGTCAAGCAATCATCACACAATTCAAGCAAGCATGCAAAGAGTATATTGGCAGCGGAAAGTAAAGCATGCAACTTGCAAGAATGTAAAGGGAAGGGTTTGGAGAATTCAAATGCAATTGGAGACACGGATGTTTTTCCCGTGGTTCGGATAGGTGGTGCTATCCTACATCCACGTTGATGGAGACTTCAACCCACAAAGGGTAACGGTTGCGAGAGTCCACACAGGGCTCCACCCACAAAGGGTAACGGTTGCGCGAGTCCACACAGGGCTCCACCCACGAAGGGTCCACGAAGAAGCAACCACCCACAAAGGGTCCACGAAGAAGCAACCTTGTCTATCCCACCATGGCCATCGCCCACACAGGACTTGCCTCACTAGCGGTAGATCTTCACGAAGTAGGCGATCTCCTTGCCCTTACAAACTCCTTGGTTCAACTCCACAATCTTATCGGAGGCTCCCAGGTGACACCTAGCTAATCTAGGAGACACCACTCTCCAAGAAGTAACAAATGGTGTGTAGGTAATGAACTCCTTGCTCTTGTGCTTCAAATGATAGTCTCCCCAACACTCAACTCTCTCTCATAGGATTTGGATTTTGTGGAAAGAAGATTTGAGTGGAAAGCAACTTGGAGAGGCTAGAGATCAAGATTCATATGGTAGGAATGGAATTTCTTGGTCTCAACACATGAGTAGGTGGTTCTCTCTCAGAACATATGAGTTGGAATGGTGTATGTGTTCTGATGGCTCTCTCCTCGAATGAAGAGGAGGTGGAGGGATATATATAGCCTCCACACAAAATCCAACCGTTACACACAGTTTTCCAATCTTGGTGGGACCGAATTAACAAACTCGGTCGAACCGAAAATGTAAACCTAGTGACCGTTAGAGATTTTCGGTAGGACTGACATGCAACTCGGTAGGACCGATATGGTTAGGGTTTGGGCATAACGTAATCTCGGTGAGACCGATCACACAAACTCGGTGAGACCGAATTTGGTAATTAGCTAACCAGAGAGTTGGTCAGGCAAACTCGGTGGGACCGATTTGCTCTTTCGGTGAGACCGAAAAGTTACAAAGGGGAAACACTGAATTTACATTGCAATCTCGGTGGGACCGATTCGCTCTTTCGGTGAGACCGAAAAGTTACGAAAGGGAAACAGAAAGTTTGCAATCCCATCTCGGTGAGACCGAGATCCCTATCGGTAGAACCGAATTGCTAGGGTTTGGCAGTGGCTAATGACAAGTGAAACTCGGTGGCGCCGGATAGGAAGAATCGGTAGGACCGAGTTTGGCTTAGGGTTTAGGTCAAATGTGGATATGGGAAAGTAGTTGAGGGTTTTTGGAGCATATCACTAAGCACATGAAGCAAGAGGCTCATTAAGCAACACCTCATCCCTGCTTGATAGTATTGGCTTTTCCTAAAGACTCAATGTGATCTTGGATCACTAAAATATAAAATGAAGAGTCTTGAGCTTTTGAGCTTGAGCCAATCCTTTGTCCTTAGCATTTTGAGGGTTCCACTTTCACATCCATGCCATGCCAATCATTGAGCTTTCCTGAAATAATCATCTTGGAATAGCATTAGCTCAATGAGCTATATGTTGTTATGAATTACCAAAACCACCTAGGGATAGTTGCACTTTCAATCTCCCCCTTTTTGGTAATTGATGACAACATATAGATCAAAGCTTCGACAAATGATAATAAGCATGAAATATATCGTCGCTTTGAGAAGTATGTGATAAGTAAGAGCTCCCCCTAAATTTGTGCATATTTAAAATTTGCTTTGGACTGTAAATGCACAAGGAGTTAGAGTCATGGGTTACTCTTCCATGTCACATACATCTTGGTGGAGCGCTTAAAATGATAAGAGTGAAATACATGCACTCATCACCAAGAATAGTGAAAGATCACATAAGATAGATAAGATAATAGCATTAAGCAAGCATTAAGTGTAGCTTATGATCAAACACATGATCATCAATGTCTCACAAGCAATGACATAGTATCTCAAGCACTCAAAAGCAAACAAGTTCGAAAAACCACCAAAGAAAGAAAGAGAGAAAAAGCACTCTCTCTCTCTCGAAGCCTATGATCTATACATCTTCTCCCCCTTTGGCAACAAGTTACCAAAAAGTTCCTAGAAAATGCATAGTGCTAGATCGACGCTCAGGCTTGATCTTCTGGTGGTGGTGGAGTCCGGATCACTCCAAGGACGAAGGCTTCTGTAGATGCTGAAGTAGATGCTGGAGTTGGAGCTGAAGTAGATGCTGGAGCTGGTGGAACTGAGGCTGTAGCTGGTGCTGAGGTGGTGGCTCTGGTGGCAGCAACTGGCACGACAGACGACCTCGGACCTCGTGGCACTCTGGCAAAGGCATCAATGGTAGTCCTGCCTCTCCTCTCCTGCATGTCATCCTGAAGCTGCTCCACTGCAGTCTGAATCTCTTTCACCTTGACATCCAAGTCATAGAATTTTTGTTCCATGATCCTCTCTAAGCTTGCCTGGTTTTGAGTTAGGGTGGCTAGTCCTTGCTCAATCCGCAGGGTGGATGCAATCAGGTAACCAAGTTGCTCTTGTTTGGTCTTCAAGAAATACTCAGATGCCTCCTCTTGAGTTGGCATCTTGGCAGCTTTCTCCTTCCTTGCCTTCTCCTTCTTTGCATATGCTTGGGTAGATGATGGCTCGTTCTCAGTCATGACAACTTGATTGTCCTCAAAATCTGGACGGATGGGCAGGTGTTCCTTGTCCAATAAATATATGCCCGTGCCCATCTTGGAGTTAATGAGCTCCTGGATCTGAGGGGCATATCCGCAACTCCTCTTCTGATCTGCTGCGGTCCTTTTGATAGTTTCCACTATGAGGCTCATCACCTTGAACTTCTGAGGCACATCAAATACATGTAGCAAGTTGATAGCATGGCCTCTGATCATCTTGTGATCTCCAGACTTGGGCAATAAGGTGTGCCTCAAGATCCAATTGATAGTTGGCAGCCCTGACAGAAGGTAATGCACAGACCCAAATTTGAACGTGTCAAGTGCTTCATTTGGAATTTCCTTGTACATATTGGACATAGAGTTAAGGTCCATCTTCTTCTTGGCATATATGTCCAAATCATCACCATGCTCCTCTGGGGCATTAATGATCTGTGCCCACTTAGCAACTGTGGATTGGTACCTTGTACCCTCAGACATCCATGTGATCCTCCCATCTGAATAAAAATGTGCTGTGGAGTAGAACTGCATTATAAGCTCCTCATTCCACTTTGTGAGCTTCTGCCCAACAAAGTCAGCTACTCCACAAGCTATGAAGCTGTCTTGCACTCCAGGATAGTGCTCCTCATTGTCCTTGATGTACTGCCAGTCAACCCATCTCATATCACAGACTATTGGCTTCTTATCAAGCAGTACTGTCTCATAGAAGTCCTGCTGTTCCTTAGTGTGGAACCTGTAGTCAACAGTAGTCCTCCTCCTTGAAGCATACAGGTCTGCTTCTCTCCACTTCCTCAGCCCTGAATCTCTCCTGAGCTTCATGTCCTCAGCCACAGGATGCACATCGTTGTGGTCTGGGATCTTGGGCTTGAGCTTTCTCAGAACTTGCTCTTCATCCTCTTCTTCAGCAACAGTCTCAGGCACTGGGGCCTTGTTCTTCTCAGCTGCAGGAATGCTCCTTGTATTCCTCTTTGGTTTTGGCTTGGAGGCAGCTTTGGGCTTAGATGTAGTAGCCCCTGATATTATGGCATCACCCATCAGCTTGGGTGCCTTAGGTGCTGGTGCAGCTACCTCTTCTTCCTCTTCCTCTTCCATGATGGAAGCCTTTCCTAGCACTCTGGCTACGGTCTTCTTGACCCTTTCCTTTCTTTTCTTTCCCTCAGTAGCAACTAGCTCTTTGGGTGCAGGCTTCTCAGTTGAAGCTCTTGCCTTTGACATGGGCTGCCTGCCTGCTGGCCTTTTGATTTTCAGCCCTGGCTTTGTGCCTTGAGCTGGCTCGACTCTCTTTGATGTGGCCTCTTCCTCTGCCACATAATCTTGATCTTCGGAGTCTGAAGTTCTCTTCTTCTTCTGTCTGGTGGCAGCTTTTGGCAAGTTGCTAGGGGTGCTCCTGCTGCCCTCATCTGAAGAGCTGGAGGGACTAGTGCCCTCACTCATGTGCACCTGCTGCTCTGACATGTTCTGGCTGTCACTTTGATCAGACATGCTGCAAGCTCTGACTTCTGACCCTGTGAATAGTTTATAGATGAGGTAGAATAGATGAGCATCACAAAATGCAGAGATTTTTGCAAAAGAATGATCCAAAAACTTAGTTTTAGTTTCCCACTGAAATCATCTCGGATCTACCGATTTTTAAACTCGGTGATACCGAAGCAGTTTTGGAACCTAAACTAGTGAACTCGGTTGGACCGAGTCACAGTTCGGTGGCACCGAGACTGCTAGGGTTTCACAAAGTTCCAAAATCAGTCACACCGATAAGTAATTCTCGGTCAGACCGAGTCTCACTTGTGCAATGGCATAAGCCAAATCGGTGGGACCGAGTTTTTCAACTCGGTGGGTCCGAGATGGTTTCGGCGGAAACCTAACCCTAAAATTTTCGAATCAAAGCTAATCTACGGGCGTATTGACTAGATAGGAGTGTTTCAATCGTGGCAAGAATCACGAGGAACACAATGTGCTAGGAATCGGACGGGGAATAGCACTGTTATCGAGTCCATACCCTAGTTCGGCGGAGACTCGCTACGGCGGCAACAGCGGGGCAGAATTCCCGTTGACGGCGACGGAGACCAGCGACTGGAGGCGGCTGGCGGCGAGAAGACGATCCGGAGACCATGTTGGCAGAGTAGGCTATCGCGTGGGCGAAGGGGTTCGGAGAAATTTCCAAATTTTGCCCGTGACTATATATAGCCCGACCCTGTCGGTGTGACCGAGTGGAACAACTCGGTGGCACTGAGATTCATAACTGCAGGCAGTTACTGAAACTCGGTGGGACCGAAATGTTCAAATCGGTTGCACCGAGATCGAAAACCTAGATCAACTTAATGATCTCGGTAGGACCGAAGTGGGGTATCGGTCAGACTGAGAATCATAAAGAGGTTTTGGAAGTTTAAGTCTATGACGAATCGGGGACTCCGAGCGCTCCTCACACAGAGTGGTTCGAATTTGACTTGATCAAATTTTGTGATGCAGCATGAATAGAGTTTGAGACGAGAAAAGCATAGATAGCTAGAGGAGGTACTTAGGCATTCTTGTCCATCCACTTGGCAAAAGAAAATAAAACCAAACAATCAAAACAACAAGTGGATGTCCTCGAATGAGTAAAATATGCAACCAGCATGCTCACACAATAAGATGGCAAATGAAATATGTGGCAAGGCATGCACAACCAATTCTAGCATCTATCAAGCAATTTGCGATGACAAGGTCATCTATATATGAGTATATTGACTTAGGAGTCAAGTGAGAGCACTTGATCATAGGTCATACTCATCGTTTAAGATCAAGTGGGGTTACCACTTTTACATAAAGCATTGTTGTGTTCACATCTTTAGAGTTGCTTTAGCTCAGTCTTAGAGTAAAGCTCCCCCTAGATGTGATATCCCCCCTAAGAGGGATGAACTAACCTTGGGTTTTGTCGATGATGACTTCATGTAGATGTTGAAGATGTGGATGCTCAATGTTGATGTAGATCACTTGGAGTTATCCATTTGAGTGAATTGCACTTTCAATACCTACATGGGTTAGTCCCACAAGGAACAAACAAGGATATCCATAGACATAGAGTGATGCACACACAAGATGATGTCCATGAAAACTTTTAGGTTACCTTGTCCCTTGTCTTACCAACAAGAGGGTTTGTGACTCCTTGAACTAGTGCAAGATGTGGAAGTTGATTGCACTTGTTCTTGCCAAAATGATAAGAGTGAAGTATGTTGGCGGAGTCACCCTCAAGAACTCTCTAGTTCTTCTTATTTTGGATCCACACCATCTTGATGGGAATCCTTGGAGTTGTAGTCATACTTGATGAAGTGGAACTTGAAGTAGTCTTGGGAATCCACTTGACTAAGGTCTTAGGAGCTTCTTCAAATGCATCAATTTCCTCTTGAAGCTTGTCCTTGCCTTTTTGCTTGTAGTCTTGTGGTGGAAGATCATCTTGAGCTTGTGTCCCGTTGAAAGAAGTATCATACTTCTCTTGTTGAGGAACAAACTTTGTCTTGGGGTATTGATCTTCTTCCCACTCAACTCCATTGGCATTGAACTTTCGTTCAAAACCAACACCTTGATTCTTCCGGTGCATTCCTTGCTTGCGCACAATTTCCTCGAATTGCTTACTCCCGGCAAGGCTTTTGTACACTCCTTTCTCTATAATCCCCTTCAATAAGCTATTTTCTTGCTCAAGTGTAACTTGGCTAAGAGAATCATTAGTGGAATCAAGAGAACTACTAGAAGCAACAATATTGGATTTAGCATGATCATTGTTACTACTAGAGGAAGAATCTTTCTTGTTCTTGTTACTAGACTTGACTTGAGGCATGTAAGTGGATAAGAGTAAATGCTTGGCAATGTGAGAAGAGCTTTTCTTGCGGAGATCATCATTGATTGCTTTTAAGAACTCATGCTCTTACTCAAGATTGAGATTTTCAAAGCGTAATTTCTCATGACCTCTTAAAAGTTCTCGATGATCTTCGAAGATAGTTTCATGAGCTAACTTAAGAGTGTTTAGTTCTTTAGTTAGAGCCTCAATCTTCTCCTTATCATTGTCATTCGTTTTATCTTGATTAGCATGTTTAATTGACATTTCATCATAGTATTCATCACTAGAGTTGTCAACAAGCAAATCATCACCTAACAAGTCATCTTCATCACTATTGAAATCAACATACTCGGGGTGTGTTACCTTAGGACCTTTGGCCATGAAGCATCTTCCAATTCCTTCATTTGGTGAGTCAAATATGTCGTAGGAGTTGGTTGACACAAGTGCTAGACCGGCAACACCATCATCTTGAGTATCTTCGGAGTCGGAGTGATAACTTCTCTCGGAGTGGCTGTCGGAGTCGGAGCCGGATACCCATTCACCAACATGAGCTTGATGTCTTCGTCTTGTGTAGCTCCTCGATGATTTTTCCTTCCTTTCCGAATCCTTGCTTCTCCGTGAGTATCTTCGTTCATAACGATCATCTCTACTCCTCCTCTCTCTTGGTGGTGATTCTTTGCTTCTTATTTTTGGAGAATCTTCTCTTCTCTTGTAGGGAGCCGTACACTCATTGGAATAGTGTCCGGGTCTTCCACAACTGTAGCAGTTTCGCTCTCGACTAGAAGATCTTTTGTCATTGTAGGACCTTGACTTGAAGCTTCTATCTTTGCTTCTACTCTTGTAGAACTTGTTGAAGTTCTTCACCATTAAGCTCAATTCTTCATTGAAGTCTTGTTTCTCACTTGATGATGTAGGGGCTACACATGAGGCTTTATAGGCACCACTTGATTTGTTGTGAAGTTCCTCTTTATCCTTAAGTGACATCTCATGAGCAACAATTCTTCCAATCACCTCCGTTGGCTTGAGATCTTTGTAATTGGGCATCATTTGGATCAATGTGCACACGGTATCATATTTTCCATCCAAGGATCTTAGAATCTTCTTGATACAGAATCTGTCGGTCATCTCTTCACTTCCTAAGCCGGCAATCTCATTTGTGATGAGAGCAAGCCTAGAGTACATTTCAGCGACACCTTCACCATCCTTCATCCTGAACTTGTCAAGTTGGCTTTGAAGCACATCCAACTTCGATTCCTTGACGGAGTCGGTACCTTCGTGCATATCAATCAAAGTGTCCCAAATTTCCTTCGCATTCTCAAGACGGCTGATTTTGTTGAATTCTTCGGGGCACAATCCGTTGAAGAGAATATCACAAGCTTGAGCATTGTATTGCAACATCTTCAACTCATCCGCGGTAGCTTCACGGTTTGGTTCTCTCCCATCAAAGAAGTCAACTTGCAAACCAACACACACAATAGCCCAAACGGCGGGGTTATGTCCAAGAATATGCATTTTCATTTTATGCTTCCAACTAGCAAAATTAGTACCATCAAAGTAGGGACCTCTACGGTGATAATTTCCCTCGCTAGACGCCATACTCTCCTAGGTTGTGAAACCAAGGCTATGACCACCAAAGCTATGGAGATCAAAGCAAATGGAGACCAAAGCTCTGATACCACTTGTAGGATCGAAAGTATGTCTAGAGGGGGGTGATTAGACCACTTGTAGGATCGAAAGTATGTCTAGAGGGGGGTGATTAGACTACTTGACCAAATAAAAACTTAACCTTTTCCCAATTTTAGTTCTTGGCAGATTTTAGCTATTTAGGACAAGTCAAGCAATCATCACACAATTCAAGCAAGCATGCAAAGAGTATATTGGCAGCGGAAAGTAAAGCATGCAACTTGCAAGAATGTAAAGGGAAGGGTTTGGAGAATTCAAACGCAATTGGAGACACGGATGTTTTTCCCTGGTTCGGATAGGTGGTGCTATCCTACATCCACGTTGATGGAGACTTCAACCCACGAAGGGTAACGGTCGCGCGAGTCCACGGAGGGCTCCACCCACGAAGGGTCCACAAAGAAGCAACCACCCACAAAGGGTCCACGAAGAAGCAACCTTGTCTATCCCACCATGGCCATCGCCCACACAGGACTTGCCTCACTAGCGGTAGCACCATGGCCATCGCCCACACAGGACTTGCCTCACTAGCGGTAGATCTTCACGAAGTAGGCGATCTCCTTGCCCTTACAAACTCCTTGGTTCAACTCCACAATCTTATCGGAGGCTCCCAGGTGACACCTAGCCAATCTAGGAGACACCACTCTCCAAGAAGTAACAAATGGTGTGTAGGTAATGAACTCCTTGCTCTTGTGCTTCAAATGATAGTCTCCCCAACACTCAACTCTCTCTCATAGGATTTGGATTTTGTGGAAAGAAGATTTGAGTGGAAAGCAACTTGGAGAGGCTAGAGATCAAGATTCATATGGTAGGAATGGAATTTCTTGGTCTCAACACATGAGTAGGTGGTTCTCTCTCAGAACATATGAGTTGGAATGGTGTATGTGTTCTGATGGCTCTCTCCTCGAATGAAGAGGAGGTGGAGGGATATATATATAGCCTCCACACAAAATCCAACCGTTACACACAGTTTTCCAATCTTGGTGGGACCGAATTAACAAACTCGGTCGAACCGAAAATGTAAACCTAGTGACCGTTAGAGATTTTCGGTAGGACTGACATGCAACTCGGTAGGACCGATATGGTTAGGGTTTGGGCATAACGTAATCTCGGTGAGACCGATCACACAAACTCGGTGAGACCGAATTTGGTAATTAGCTAACCAGAGAGTTGGTCAGGCAAACTCGGTGGGACCGATTTGCTCTTTCGGTGAGACCGAAAAGTTACAAAGGGGAAACACTGAATTTACATTGCAATCTCGGTGGGACCGATTCGCTCTTTCGGTGAGACCGAAAAGTTACGAAAGGGAAACAGAAAGTTTGCAATCCCATCTCGGTGAGACCGAGATCCCTATCGGTAGAACCGAATTGCTAGGGTTTGGCAATGGCTAATGACAAGTGAAACTCGGTGGCGCCGGATAGGAAGAATCGGTAGGACCGAGTTTGGCTTAGGGTTTAGGTCAAATGTGGATATGGGAAAGTAGTTGAGGGTTTTTGGAGCATATCACTAAGCACATGAAGCAAGAGGCTCATTAAGCAACACCTCATCCCTCCTTGATAGTATTGGCTTTTCCTAAAGACTCAATGTGATCTTGGATCACTAAAATATAAAATGAAGAGTCTTGAGCTTTTGAGCTTGAGCCAATCCTTTGTCCTTAGCATTTTGAGGGTTCCACTTTCACATCCATGCCATGCCAATCATTGAGCTTTCCTGAAATAATCATCTTGGAATAGCATTAGCTCAATGAGCTATATGTTGTTATGAATTACCAAAACCACCTAGGGATAGTTGCACTTTCAACACTGATTTCTTATAGATTACTTTCAACTACTTTATGAACATTAATGCTACCTTTGAAGAGGGTATATTTGCCCTAGTAACTTGTGTTGCAAGTAATCCCTCTGCTCTCATGCCTTTGAAGACATGTTCTAGTGTCTTTGTTCACTCATTTCTGTGCGTATATGTACTCATATATGGAGTAAAATATCGAATATCATCTTATATTTCTGAACGGAGGTAGTAATAAAATATATGGTTTCTGTTTGAATTAGAACCAGGTCCACGGTGGAGATGAAGTTCTCAAAGTCATGCCATGTAAACTGGAAGACCTGAGGATGAGTTCTACTGCTAAACTATCTAGCTGTTGTGTCCTTGTCGCCGCGTGTCCTGAACTAGTGTTTTCCTGTAGCATTGTTGTCGGGCGTGTTCTCGAGGTTGTACTTGACAACAACAATTTCCTGGTTGTGCCTTCGATTACGAAGGGTGTGGTTCTTGTAAAGCTTCCCGACAAATCTGATGCGGCATGTCTTCATCATCATGTTTATGAGTGGAAAGACCACTCTGTTAGGTTCTCCAAGGTTGACGAGATGGCGAGATCCGATCTGTTATTGCGACCCGATCTTTCATGACACTCCACCACCAGCAGTAGCAACCTCTCACCCGCGCACGCGATGTACATGAAGTAGAGGGTTTGAACCTTGCGTCCCAGCACGTGAAAACCAATCTTGACGAAAGGTACTCACGCGCAAAACAATTTCCACGAAGAGAAATCACAACACAGAGGTTTTCTAAAGATCCCTCTAAAACTTGATACGGGTGTCTACCCTGAAAAACACTCATATCTATTTCATAAAAAAATAACCTCCCCTACAAAAAATTATCGATTGGCTTTATATTGTAGCCACACACCCTACCTAGCTTGGAAAGCAAGCCCTCACGTAAACGTAACACCTAGGCATATCTAAATAGACTTGGTATATTTAAGGAAAGTAAAATTACTTTAGCTCTCGTGCATGCATGCGACGGCTTGATTTATTCTTCTGTTGGTGGACCCCAGCCAACATCCTTCAAACTAAATAACTCCCAGATAAACTGGCTCCTGACGTTGATAGTTTCCTTGCCCGGCAGGAAAAGAAATAATAATCTTCTTGTTTTCATCTTCACGTAGCAAATCCTAGTAAGAAAATACTCAAGATCAGTTGTGGACTCCTTGATGCCTCCTCCTGAACGTGTCTTACTAAAATAATTAAAGTATCTTTTCCCTAGATTTCCTCTTGAAGCATGCACGTCTAATCCATAAGCAGATGGCATCTCAAATTTAACATGTCTTTCCTTTTTGCATATGCACATGCTCTCCAACACATCAATATGTATGGCCGTAGAACTTGGCCGCAGGTGCTCCATTGCATCTGCAATGTTTTTCTGGAGAACACTGGCTTTAGGCAAAACATTGACCACCTTCATATTTATATTGCAACGGGTCGTATCATCCTCTCTGCCTTGAATCGAAACTGTCCTCGGTTTCGAGTTGATCTCTTTGACAATATTTTTTCTGTAGATTGAACGATGATTGTACAAATCATAGTATATTAGGCCCTTTTCTTTACTTCTGATGTAGCTTGAGCAATATCTCGTTTCCGATGATCCACCTTATATTGATCAAATGAGTACGTGTCAAGTGGTACGTACTGTCCGCGATGAACGAAAGAAAATTCTCCCACTGAATGATATGTTAGCTGGCCTTTATCTGTCCATGGTTTTCCTAAGAGCAGTTCCTGGATTAGGGGGTATCCGGACAGCTGGACTATATCCTTTGGTCGGACTATTGGATTATGAAGATACAAGATTGGAGACTTCGTCCCGTGTCCGGATGGGACTCTCCTTGGCATGGAAGGCAAGCTTGGTAATACGGATATGTAGATCTCCTTACTTGTAACCGACTCTGTGTAACCCTAGCCCCCTCCGGTGTCTATATAAACCGGAGGGTTTAGTCCGTAGGACCAAGAACAACAATCATACCATAGGCTAGCTTCTAAGGTTTAGCCTCTCGGATCTCGTGGTAGATCAACTCTTGTACTACTCATATCATCAAGAACAATCAAGCAGGACGTAGGGTATTACCTCCATCAAGAGGGCCCAAACCTGGGTAAACATTGTGTCCCCCGTCTCCTGTTACCATCCGCCTAGACGCACAGTTCGGGACCCCCTACCCGAGATCCGCCGGTTTTGACACCGACATTGGTGCTTTCATTGAGAGTTCCACTGTGCCGTCACCGTAAGGGAGGATGCCTCGTCTTGTTGTCAAAAACAACATTACCGCCGGGGGAGCCCTAGCTATCGGCCAAACTCTGCGGCTAGGCAGTTTCATCATGACCGCCCGTTCGGCTGCTGCACCAGCGATGACTTCTCGGGTCATCGAAAACAGCCTCCACGTCGGCTCGGAATTTGTTGAGCAGATGGATCCAATGGAGCTCTCTTCCCTAAACGAGCTCTTGGATCGCATCGCCGCCTTGGGAGTCACTACAGACTATGATCGGATTGGGCTTAAACCCGATCAAAGGGAGATTAACACTCCACCGGTCACCCATCATATTGCGGTGAAGGAGGAACAATGCGGCGATTCTTCCTCTATCTTGAGGACTAACTATGTCCGGATTCCTGAGCTCTCTGAGCCGGATACCCGTTTACGGGAGGACATCACCCAAGCCCTAAACCTAGAGTCAGGCAGCGGGCCAGACTTATCGGGCAACATCCCGGAACCCGAACTTCCAAGATTGGAAACTCCTCAGCCCCTGGGTCTCAGATCGGGTAAGGGTTCGGACTCCAATCCACCCACCCACCCAAACATAAATGATCTTTCCCACATCAGGCAAGAGCCCCAGGAAATAGTACATCATTATTGGGCCAGATTCCTCCTTGTGATGAACAAGGTTAAGGACTATCGCGAGGAAGACGCAGTCTCATTTTTCTGCAATAATTGCACGGACAAGGGAATCCTTAACGCCATAAGTCGCCGTGACATATCACGCTTCGCCGACTTGGCATCCATAGTATGAAAGTACTGTGCAATGGAAAGCGCCTGGAAAACCGAAACGAAATTTTGGGATAATCCGTCTCCGAATATACACCCAGTCCAAAGTAAAAGGGTGCACTATCATAAGACACCCGAGTTAATTACAAAGAAGCAAAGACCCTCTACAGGGCATGGAACCATATTGGAGGGATGGCTCAACGGACCCTGCAAAATTCATAGTACAGCGGATACCATACCAACACACAGCCTTAGACCATGTTGGGTACTCCGGCAGGTGGCCAAAAGTGGTGAGGATCTTCTCATCCCAGATGCCACAGAGAACCATCCCGTGGATAACAATACGGTATTAACAGTCTTTGAGACCTTCGCATCAAATAATAGGCGCAAGCGCACACTCTGCAGCCTTGCCAAAATCTGCCACGTGGCAGCAATAAATCCATGGAGTGACACGGCTATTACCTTCAATGCCAGTGATGAACCTAAATTCCGAACAGCCCGAGCACCAGCTGCACTGGTCCTCAGTCCAATTGTGGATAGCTTTCGACTCACCAAAGTACTCATGGACGGCGGCAGTGGATTAAACCTCATCTATGAGGAAACTCTTGAAAAAATGGAAATAGACTAGAACCGCATTGAGCGAAGCAGCACAACCTTCAGAGGAATCGTCCCCAGTCGGGAAGCACGCTGTGCTGGGAAAATCACACTAGATGTGGTATTCGGCACATCGGAGAACTATAGGTCCGAAGAAATTACATTCCAAGTGGCCCCGTTCAGTAGCGGATACCACGCCCTTTTAGGGCGGGAGGCTTTCACGATCTTCCAAGCCATACCCCATTACGGGTACATGAAGCTCAAAATGCCCGGGCCCAACGGAATCATCACTCTCGCTAGTGATCCGAACACAGCACTCCGCGCCAAAAACAAAACAGCCGCATTGGCCCTCGAGGCATTATCCGAAGCCCTTGCGGCCGAGGAATTAACTGTGTTGCGCTCCATAGTGGGCAGGGACGACGTGATACTTGCCAAGAGATACAAGTCCACCTCTTTTAAACTAGCGGATGAAATAGTCAAATTCCAAGTCCACCCAACGGGCCCTACAAAAACAGCCTCCATCGGGGCACAGTTAAACCCCGCAGTGGACGCACTACGAGAGTTCCTGCGCGAGAATTGGGACATATTTGCCTGGCATCCCTCGAATATGCCAAGAATCCCACGCAGGCTGGCCGAGCACAGCCTTAATATTCTAAAGGGATTCAAGCCGGTCAAGCAGACTCTTCGGCATTTCTCTGAACCTAAGAGACAAGCTATGGGAGAGGAACTAGCCAAGTTATTGGAGGCCGAATTCATTAGAGAAATAAAAAACCCAGACTGGCTAGCAAACCTGGTGATGGTACCAAAGAAGGACAAATCCTGGCGCCTATGTGTCGATTTCAAGGACCTCAACAAGGCTTGCCCAAAGGATCCCTTCCCCCTCCCCCGCATCGATCAAATTATCGATGCTACCGCAGGACACGATTCATTGTGTTTCCTCGACACATACTCCGGCTACCACCAAATCAAGATGGCGGAGTCTGACCAAGCCGCAACGGCATTTATCACACCTTACGGCCCCTTATGTTTCAACACAATGCCTTTTGGGCTCAAAAAAGCCGGCGCAACATATCAGCGCATGATTCAGACATGTCTGGAGAAACAGATCAGCAAAACAGTAGAGGCATACGTAGATGATGTGGTCGTCAAAACCAAACACGTCGACTCTCTAATAGATGACTTGAGGCTCACATTCGACAACCTCCGAACATACGACATCAAGCTCAATCGGGAAAAATGCGTTTTCGGTGTACCAGCCGGAAAGCTCCTGGGCTTCATTGTCTCCAGTAGAGGAATTGAAGCAAATCCAGCCACAATCCGAGGTCTGTCATAGTTGGCTATCCCACGGACCTCAAACAAATCCAAAAATTAACCGGATGTGTGGCGGATCTAAGCCGCTTTATCTCCCGCTTAGGAGAAAAGGCATTACCCCTTTATCGCCTCCTTCGGCGCACCGAACACTTCGAGTGGACGGATGCTGCCACAGCCAGATTGGAAGAAATAAAAGCCATACTGGCATCCAACCCAATCCTGGCCGCGCCAAACATCGGCGAACCAATGTTGTTGTACATTGCGGCAACTCATTAGGTTGTAAGCGCAGTGCTCGTCGTCGAACGAGAAACGGACGGACATAAATTCCCCCTTCAAAAGCCGGTATATTATGTATTCATTGTCCTCACTCCATGCAAATCACGGTACCCACATTATCAAAAGATAGCCTATGTGGTATTCATGGCATCTCGGAAGCTGCGACACTACTTTCAAGAGTGTTCAATTACAGTAGCCTCAGAAGTGCCACTTAATGATATTATAAACAACCGTGACGCCACGGGCCGGATTGCCAAATGGGTCATTGAGCTCCTCCCGATACCGAATACTCTGACATAATCGGAGGCTCTGCCACCGAAATAACACCTTCAGCACATGTAATAATGGCCATCAGCACCCCGTGGACAGAACCATTCCTGGCCTACCTAACTAGGCAGGAACTTCCCGAGGACCAAAATGAGGCACGCTGCATAGTGCGGCAATCTAAAGCCTACAGGGTCCACGAGGGAGAGCTGTATAAAAAAAGCACTACCGGAGTCCTTCAAAGGTGCATCTCCGAAGAGGAAGGGCGGAAGCTTTTGGTAGAAATTCATGCCGGACTCGGCGGCCACCACGCCGCAACCCGGGCCCTTGTAAGCAAGGCCTTCCGTACAGGTTTTTATTGGCCGACGGCCCGGGTAGATGCACAGGACTTGGTCCAACACTGCGTCGGTTGCCAGCTTTTTGCAAACCAAAGCCACATGCCACCCACCGCCCTCCAATACTTACTGGTCATGGTGGATAAATTCACCAAATGGATAGAAGCCAAACCTGTTAAAACGGCCGAATCCGGACTGGTGATAGACTTCATATCCGGGGTTGTACACCGTTATGGCATCCCCCACAGCATCACCACTGGCAACGGCACGAACTTCACGGCCGACGAGGTAAAACTCTGGTGCAGCAACATGGGCATCAAGCTCGATTATGCTTCTGTCTATCACCCACAAACTAACGGCCAAGTTGAGCGAGCAAATGGTCTTATCATGAGCGGCATCAAACCCAAATTAGTGCGGTCCTTAAAGGAGTCTAACACGCACTGGGTAGAGGAGCTCGACTCCGTACTCTGGGGGCTGCGGACCACGCCGAATCGTACTACCGAATACACACCCTTCTTTATGGTGTACGGCGCAGAGGCGGTTCTGCCCTGCGACATAATTCATGACTCACCTCGAGTGCGCATGTACGAAGAAAGAGAAGCCGAGCTCGATCAGCAGGATAGTCTGGACCCCCTAGAGGAGGAGCGCGACGTGGCAAAAGCCCGTTCCGCATTCTATCAGCAACAGGCTCGAAGATACCAAAGCAGAGAAGTACGGGCCAAAACTTATAACGTTGGCGAGCTAGTTCTACGCCTGCCAGAGAAGAAAAAGACCAAGCTCGAGCCCAAATGGGAAAGTCCTTTCATTATTGACCAAGTTCTGACCGGTAGAGCGTACCGTCTGTGGGATGCATCGAATAATCGACTTGAGCCAAACCCATGGAACGCAGCCAGGCTCCAAAGATTCTACGCCTAGTGCCGGACTCTATGTTCGTCTCTTCCTCTGTCCATTTTTTGCATATACATTATCTGTCTTTTCTCTCTTTCTTTCTTTTATTCTTTCTCAAGGCCTTCAAGGGCCAACTTGTGCCTTGCTTGCACACTATTGACGCGCTAACCGCGCTCATTATACCTGGGGACTTCTTACACAGAAGCTTAATTATTTATCTGGGCTTCATGCCCCGCACATGTGTTATTCTTCCGCATGTACCTTTTTCACCATTATATGCATCGATATGACTTAAGTTTTGGCCAAGCTAGGTTGCCTGGCTCTTGTATTTATGCCCTACGTTCCCGTTAATTCGGCTAGGGCATAAGGGGAGCACCTCTGCGATTGTTACTACCGGGTCAGCCGGATGTGTACCTCAGACTAGGTGAAGCCGAAAGCTAGCACCACTAGGGAAAAGGCTAGCTGGTCCACCCGTGCTACTGCTACACAAGTGTTGCAGCAGCGCGCTTAAAGGAACCTTGCTGCTGCTAATAGCTATAGCGCGCTTCCCCTGTGCGCGCTACTGCTACAACCGCGATGCTGCTAACTTTTCTGCACTCGCTACTGCTAATTTTAGTAGTTTTTTGTTTTTTTCGGCATATTTTTTTGTATTTGAACAGGCTTTATAGAAGAATCTTTAGCACATACAAATGTCATCATGATACACATACAAATTCCTGCGAGACCACAAATGTAATCATAGCATATACATACAAATAGTCTCATCATAATCATCATCCAACACAAAGTGGTATCTTGTCATCATCTCGAAAATAGCGATACATGCAAGTCTCGAATACTTACAACTACAACGTCATCCATGTAAACAAAGGTATACGCGAGAAGAGCTATCACTATGAGTGAGAGCGGAACTATGCAGTACATGAGATGGCGGTTACGAGTCCTCTCTCGCGCTAGCGTGAACCTCAAGTAACTAGCTTCTCCTTCTTGTCTGCTTTTGAAGCCTTTATGGCTAGCGTCCGAGAACCCATTCACTTGTGCCTGACACTCATGCCACTCATTGTACACCCCCAGAACCTTCCCTTTGTACACGACATAGCAGTTCCATCTCGCCATCAAGAAACTAGGTACCTGTTAGAGATGCATGTTCATGAAGAGGATGTACAATCATATATATGCAACAAAATATACTAGAGAACACCGAAAAAGAAAGGGTTAGGAACTAGATGCAACATACAGTACGCAAATTAATTAACTAGAGGTATGCAGGTCATCGTATGCAAACTAACAAAGTAGCGTTATGCAAGTTCGGCAGGGATCATGGACATCACAAACTTGCATCACTACAAATAGTATACAAGTTCAACCGACACATATCATCATCATCGGCATCATAAATCACTAGAAGTTCCATCCTTCCATATCATCGAGGATGGACCCTAGCTTCTTGAATGGCGTGAGGTCTAGACGTTGCATGCCTACGTGAGTTCGGACGTCAGCTCACGATATAGGGCCGTGGTGGAACATCCCCTTCTCATCGACGACTTCTTTCATGATGATCGTCGCAATGTTGCTTTGGATGCGAAAGAAGTCATTTCTAAGTTTATAATCCGCTTCTCCATGAGATTCTAGCCACTTGTGGATATGATCATCATTTCTGCTTCTCATGCGAAGCTTTTGGTGATCTGTGTTGAACTGATTCATGAGATGGAGGATGTACAATCCATCCTTCTTGCTTGGTTTTGGGACTTGGATGCAGGAGAAGTTAGTTTTATGCGCGAAACCCATCTTCTTGTTCCTTTGTTTCCTGATCTGCATGTGGCCACCTCTAAAGCTGAAGCCTTGGAGAGCATCATCTAGAATATTCATTATGTGGGTGTAGTCTTTTTTCTCGTAGTCTCTGGAAGGGTCAAAATACACGGCGTGGGAGACTTGCGGATAAAGAACGATAAGGACGGCGCGCCCGTTGCTGCGGGGAAAAGACACCTCAAATTATTCCCCATAGAGAGAGAAGGAATGATTGAAATGTATAAAAGGGTTGTTCGAAACTGACTTACTTTGGATGATAAGGCACGAGGACAATTTCCCGGTCCTTATTCTGTACCATGAAGTTTTGGAGGTAGTCCCTAGCAGTTTCACGCTCAAAGTCGCCGAGACTCAAGAAAGACTCGTGCATGTAGTATGGATCCGCCACACAGATTTGCGAGACTTCTTCACTGTTCATGACAGAGCTCATATGTAGCGCAAAAAGGCGGACGATTGTAAAATCGAGCCGCCTTGTCAGAAACATCTCAAAGATATGGTCAAACCGCAGGAAGAACACCTCCGCGGGCCGTGTCTCGATGTAGCACTTCCCCTCAGGCACACGAGCCGCGTATGTCGGATATCCTGGATCCTTTGAGGCTAGTAGGCTTTTCTCAGTCGGCCCTTGAATAAGCATGCTCATGTGAATGTACTTCGATTTCATGCACAACCAGGGGGGAGGTTGTACATCCATACAAACACGGGCCATGTGCTATGGTTGGTGCTCTGGTTGCCAAACGGATTCATGCCATTGGTACACGCGCCGAGCACGATGTTCCTTGCATCACATTCAAAATACCGATAGAAGTTGTTCAACGCTCTCCACTAGCTTCCATCCTTGACGTGTCTCAGCTTCGGATCATCTCCATCATCGGGCTTCTTCCTCTCCGCGTGCCAGCGCATTAGCTTTGCTTCCTTGGGATCTACAAAATACCTCTGGAGACGGGGAGTGATCGGTAAGTACCATACCACTTTCTGGGTACATTTCTTCCCGGCCTTCTTGTATCGAGAAGCATTGCACACCGGACAACTTGTTTTTTCCGCGTGCTCCTTCCGATAAATTATGCAATCATTGATGCATGCATGGTATCTAACGTGTGGTAGATCAAGAGGGCACACGATCTTCTTGGCCTCATCAACACTACTAGGACATAGATTACCCTCGGGAAGAACATCCTTTAGGTACTTGAGATGCTCATCGAGGCTAGTGTCGGTCCATTTGTTTTTAGCCTTCGTCTTCAGCACTTGGAGCGTGAAACTCAAGCGGGTCACCTCAGGATTGCAACCATCATACAATGGAGTGGTAGAGTCTACCACCAGTTGCTCCAGCTTAGCCTCCTCTCTAGAAGCAGCTCTCTCAGTACTCGTCTCCTTGCGAAGCAATGCTTGAACATGAGGGTCCCGCACGATTGAACTTAGTACCGACGAACTCTGCTGCGTGGAGTCCATGTCGTTCTCTCCGCCGCCATGTTCGGCCCCTTCTCCGCCGCCATGTCCGGCCTCTTCCCCGCCGCCATTATCGATCATCTCTTCGTCTTGCCCCGTGTCATCATTGCCTGCCCCGTCGGCATCCTCAACATCGTCATCCTCATCTTCAGTTATCCACCGAGTATAGCCATCCATGAAACTAGTCATGAGCAGGTGTGCTTCGACACGACCATCGACATGGGGGTCAAACCAAACTATTCCTTTGCATTTTCGACACGGACATAAAACCTCTGTCAGGTTATTTTCCTTCATGTCCTCCACCGCCGACCGCAACCACCTGTCCACCATTGTTCCACTGACCATCGTGAACTCTGCACGGTAATAATAAACAAATTGATTATAAAAATGCATGCATTCATCAAAGTCATACAAAAATTCGGCATGACCTTCCTTAAAAGTAGGACATATATAGATCTAGAGTTTGCCCGGAATTCGCCGAAACGGAAATAAATCGACATTTCGGCAAAACATAGGCAACTCAAATGCACAATTTGGCGTCAACTCATGCCACACACACAATTTCCATAAAAATATCACACACACATGCATAAACATATTTCCATTTTGCAAAAGCATGAAATATTAATCACACCTCTATCTCGAGATCGAGCACATGGTGGAGATGATGATGTAGGGAGGTCAAAAGTGCACAAAGCTCTTCTTGACAAAGAAAGATCTAGTTAGGGGGCAAATAGGTCACTTAACTAAATGCTACATGTACCTAGCTAGCTAATTTGGGAGGAGACAACTTCAACTAGTGGAGGGGGGAGGAAAAAGAGAAAGGAGATGAATTAATGGAGGTGGTGTAGTTATAGCTAGGAGTAATGAAGAGAGAGAAAGGTAGGTAGAAGAGGGAGAGTAATGGGGGGAGAAGTATTGAGGAAGAAGAAGAGTGAGAGAGGGAGGATGTGGGAGGGTAGGGGAAAGGGAGGAGAGGAGATGGGAAAGGGGAGGTGGAAAAGGTGGTGGGTCCTGCGTCTTAGCAGTAGCGCGGGAGAGAAAGCGCGCTGCTGCTAAGAGCGTAGCAACAGCGCGCTTTCCTGTCACGCGCTACTCCTAAACGGGCCAACCCTGTGCACATTTTCAAAATTAGCAGCAGCGAGGTGACAAAAAAGCGCGCTGCTACTATGGCATTAGCAGCAGCGCGCTCCCTGGCACCGCGCTACTGGTAAACTTATGTCGTTGTGTACTGTCGGTGGATTTTTGTAGCAGCGCGGTTTAAGCGTCACGCGCTACTGCTAAGTTTGCACCAGTAGCGAGCTTTCCGTAGCCGCGCTGCTACTACTTAGCAGCAGCGCCTGTTTTTATGCCGTGCTGCTGCTAAGATTCTGTGTATAAGGTTTTCCCTAGTAGTGTAGCGTTCTTAAGGGAATATTCGGTCGGTGAACAAAAGATGATTTTTATTTATTTTCCATATGTGCCCCCAGATGTTTTTGCCTGCGTCTCCTCTCGCAGTCCGGACATGCACTTTAGGGCATGCGTACCCAGGGAAAGGAACCCTTAATGGAACTATTCTCCCTGGAAGATGTTTCTTACTACCCATGTAATATTACATAACTAGTTGGGTACTTGTCTGTTCAAGCACTAATGACCCCTACGCCTGGTTTCCACGCATACCCCGGTTCTTATATAACTGAGCGGGTATTCGGATACACTCCGGACTATCGGGTCCCGAGGTTGAAGCGAAAAGGTCCGCCATGACAAATGATTTACAATCCGGCTAGAAGGCATTATACATGTCACTTTAATTACATAGTCATCTAGACTGACTAAACTCCTCTTCTATACCATCCAACAGGCTGTCTAGCCTACAATCCTGTTGGGAATACTTTGCGGCTAATTCTACTTGCCCATACACTAAGCTAACGGGGATCTCTTTCCCATCAGGCCCCACAGGTCCGACCTCGGCCATGTGGTTTGGGTCAGCCTTGGTATACCGCATCTTCACCATGGCCCAGGCTTCCCTGGCACCTTGACGGCAGGCCGATATCTTCCATAATCGGAAGCACCGCCGTGCTCCCTTGAGCTTCTCCGCAAGCTCTCCAATGCCTGCTAGCAGGGAGACGGATGGCCACAAGGCCCGGGCAATACTTTGCATCACCTGCCGAACTTGTTTGTGCAGTTGTGAGAGCTCGGGTAGAAGATCACCCGCAGACCCGGGCATCTCCTCCGCGGGACGACCCGTCAGCATACCTGCAGACATACCTCTGTTAGCCGGCTTCTTTGCTGCACTCTTTTAAGGGTTCGTTCAAGCACTTACTGAAAATGCCGCGTCGAAGCCACTTATTCTCCTTCACGGAGTCCGCAAGCTGGGCTCGAACATCTTTCAGTTCCACGCTCAGCTTGGTATTGGCGTCTGGGAGATTGTTTTTCTCACGCATGACCTTAGTCAGCACGCGTTCGCCAGCCTTTAGTTGTCGTACGACATGCTGGTCCTCCGGATTCTCTCCGGAGTCATCTGCAATATCTATTGTTAGATCCGCAGCCATGCCGCATACTATATGGTACCTATCATTCTTTGAAACAAATGTTACCAGCTGGGGACTTTTTCAGGCTCCTTCAATGCGGCAACGGCGGCCCGAAGTTGGGTCTTGCATTCCTCCAGCTCCTGTGACAGTCGAGTATTCTTCTCTGTAAGAACCTGCACAATAAATGATCCTTAAATCAGTTGTGCCAACTGTTTCAAGTCTCAGGGGCTACTGATATATATACTCATCAAATTTTCTTACCTGTACATCCTTTACATACTGGTCCGTGGCTCTGGCTAGACCATTTTGAGAAGCACGGATATATGCATCTCCTGAGTTGAATGCATCAAACGCCTCTTGGGAGAAACAATTGTCACGGAGTACGGCTCGGCGACGCCTGTGATTCATGGAGCTCTCCACTTTGGAATTCGTAGCGGATATCTTATCCGCATCCTCTGTAGAAGGAGCATCCGGAGTGTGCCTCATGTTAGCTTCCGCCTCTGTGTCCGGCCTTGGAGCCCGACTGGTGGAGGCGTGATCGGCGGCCTCTCCGGATATTGTCCGGCAAGCGTTCTTCCTTCTAGGAAACACGGGTGTTATTATGTTTTTAAAGACGACAACCACGGAGTGAGGCATTGCATCATACCTTTGCGCCGGCGTCTTCGTCCTGACCGCCTTCCTTTTTAGCCTGTCCAGCTTTGAAACCCCTTGTTGGCGAGTCGCCGCGGGCTCGGCATGGCGTCCTGAGGGCCTTCCCTATAAAACACCGTTTGTGTACGGTAGGTGAAGTGCATAAAAGGAAATCCTTTTCAAAGGTTGGGACTCCGGTCTCATTTACCTGCGAGGCTGGGAGTAGCCCAGGGTAGTCGGCTATAATGTCCACCATGGCGTCATCACAGCTTAGCTGATAGAAAATCCTATCAATCAGCTCCACGAATATGTTCGGATCCTCTTTGAGGCCGGGGTCGAGGACCCGTTCAGGATCCTCCGGTTGTGGAGGTGGGCTATTGATCTCCCCTACCGCCTTACACAGTTCCTTCGATGAAACGGCAAGGTAAATATTTATCACGAAAACAAGGGTACGATGGAAGTAAAAAGAGCGGAGGCTCACCCAGCTTTGAAGGTTGTTCATGGAGAATCCATCCCGTGGCTTGATGCGGAGGAACTCCTCTTCTTCCCCCTTATACAGATCGGATAGAATTTTTGCTAGAGTAGCAACTGAGTCCGGTCCCTTGCGCTCGCAGCGAGTGGCATCATCTTCCCCGTTGAAGTGCCACATGGGGTGGCCTCGATATTGAAGTGGTTGCACCCCCGCATAATGCATATTGCCATAACCTCGGTTATGGTCAGTCCTGATTTGGCTAGCAACTTTATCCGGCCCATCAGATAAAATACGTCTCTATCATCTTCCTCCTGTGGGCTCCGTAGGCGCCAGCTTAGGCATTTCTTCAAAGGGGCGTTGTCGAACTCAGGAAGACAAATCCGGATAGGATCCGGGAGAGGAACATCCTCCATATAAAACCACTCCGAAGGCCAGTCCTCGGACGTCTTCTTCGGGGTACCGGATAGGTATCCGGTCCCGGTGATGCGCCATACTTCGGCTCCGCCCACTTGATATATTGATCCCCTCTGTGTACGGGGCACAAGGCAGAACAACTTCTTCCACAGCGCGAAATGAGCTTCACAACCCAGAACCAGCTCACAAAGGGCTACGAAACCAGCGATGTGCGGTATGGGGGCAGGGGTGAGGTTGTGCAACTGGAGGATGTAGAACTCCAGGAGCCCTCAGAGAAATGGATGGATTGGAAATCCGAGTCCCCTTAACAAATAAGGGACAAGGCATACCCGCTCCCCCTTAGAGGGGTTGGGAAAGCTCTTCGCTTGCTCCCCGCCATTATAGGTGGCGAGCCCGGCTCGAACCGGGACCATATACGCTGGAGGGAGGAATCCCTGGGTCTGTAGCTTCACTAATTGGCTGTATGAGACGGAACACTTCTCCCAATCTCCGGGCTTGGGGCTGTGGGAGCGAGAGGAGGAGCTGCGTTGGCCGGCCATGTTGGGATGGATTTTTTCGGGCGTGCTCCGATGAATGCTCGCTGAGGGAGGATGGTGTGGTTTGGATCTAAGGATCCTCGTCTCTTTAATAGATAGTTCATTCACATAGATGGGGTGGAAAATGTAAAAACACCCTGGCTCCTCACATTCGCTTGACACATGGAAGATGGCCATTATTGGACGCAGAAGCCAAGAAGTGCAACATTTACGAGAAGTCGGACACTATTTAACAGGTACTCGGAGTTTGAAGAAGAACCCGCCTTGCAATGCCGAAGACAATCTGCGCGCCGAACTCATCGTCATTGAAGCCTGGTTCAGGGGCTACTAAGGGAGTCCTGGATTAGGGGGTATCCGGACAGCCAGACTATATCCTTTGGCCGGACTATTGGACTATGAAGATACAAGATTGGAGAGTTCGTCCCATGTCCGGATGGGACTCTCCTTGGCGTGGAAGGCAAGCTTGGCAATACGGATATGTACATATCCTTCCTTGTAACCGACTCTGTGTAACCCTAGCCCCTCCGGTGTCTATATAAACCAGAGGGTTTAGTCCGTCGGACCAAGAACAACAATCATACCATAGGCTAGCTTCTAGGGTTTAGCCTCTCGGATCTCATAGTAGATCAACTCTTGTACTACTCATATCATCAAGAACAATCAAGCAGGACGTAGGGTATTACCTCCATCAAAAGGGCCTGAACTTGGGTAAACATCGTGTCCCCTGTCTCCTGTTACCATCCGCCTAGATGCACAGTTTGGGACCCCCTACCCGAGATCCGCTGGTTTTGACACCGACGGCAGTGAACATGTATGCATGTGCATAGGAAGAACATCACACAAGACCAGATCAACATGTCCACATATAGTGAACCGTACCTCGACACAATGCACAATCTTGACAAACTTATCCTTCCACCAAAGCTGTATGGTTCTGGATGTTTAACCAAAGCTAGGTTCAAAGCATCAACCACAGTTTGACTCAACAAATTCATACTGGAATAGCAATTCATCAATGTTGCACAACTCGCCGGTCCAACGCGCACACGCGTAAAGCATTGGTACCAAGGCAAGGCATGCAATGGATCCTTCTCTGCCACCATCATCATTTGCGAACTACAATATTTTCTCATGCTGAATAGATATCAATCGTAACATGAAGAAACCAGCTGTACCGTGAACAACCTTGCTCTGAATACCACTTCAGCGTGTACGGCCTTTCAAGAGGTGCCATCTTCAGCCCCAATTTTTTCACCACCTCCATGCTCACCATATTGACTGCGGTACTCTCATCGATCGTCATATTGACACGTCGTTCGTTCACGACGCAACGAGTGTGAAAAAGAGTGACCTCACCAATGCCTTCCTCCTCCATCAATACGTTCCTGCTCAACATGTTGATGCTTCACTCCGTAGATGATATTGCAAACTGAGTCACCGTGACTAACCTTTGCTCTGAATACCACTTGATGAAGACCGAACCTCGATGGCGAGATCCGATCTGTTATTGCGGCCCAATCTTTCACGACACTCCACCACCAGCAGTAGCAACCTCTCGCCCGCGCACGTGATGTACATGAAGTAGAGGGTTTGAACCTTGCGGCCCAGCACGTGAAAACCAATCTTGACGAAAGGTACTCATGCGCAAAACAATTTTCACGAAGAGAAATCACAAAACAGAGGTTTTCTAAAGATCCCGCTAAAACTTGATACGGGTGTCTACCCTGAAAAACACATCGTGTCTATTTCATCAAAACAATAACCTCCCCTACAAAAAATTATCGATTGGCTTTATATTGTAGCCGCACACCCTACCTAGCTTGGAAAGCAAGCCGTCACGTAAACATAACACCTAGGCATATCTAAAAAGACTTGGTATATTTAAGGAAAGTAAAACTACTTTAGCTCTCGTGCATGCATGCGACGGCTTGACTTATTCTTCTATTGGTGGACCCCAGCCAACATCCTTCAAACTAAATAACTCCCAGATAAACTGGCTCCTTACGTTGATAGTTTCCTTGCCCGGCAGGAAAATAAATAATAATCTTCTTGTTTTCATCTTCACGTAGCAAATCCTAGTAAGAAAATACTCAAGATCAGTTGTGGACTCCTTGATGCCTCCTCCTGAACATGTCTTACTAAAATAATTGAAGTATCTTTTCCCTAGATTTACTCTTGAAGCATGCACGTCTAATCCATAAGCAGATGGCATCTCAAATTTAACATGTCTTTCCTTTTTGCATATGCACATGCTCTCCAACACATTAGTGTGTATGGCCGTAGAACTTGGCCGCAGGTGCTCCATTGCATCTGCAACGTTTTTCCGGAGAACACTGGCTTCAGGCAAAACATCGATGACCTTCATATTTATATTGCAACGGGTCATATCAATCCCGTAGGTCGGTGGCAAGAAATAGTCTGCAGAGTTTAATTAGTGCAACTTTGCTTGTTTGTAGTAAGTACTATTGTTCAGTTCTTGATTTGTGTTTGTGAACCCTGTATTGTTTAGTACTGCCGCTTTTGGTGTGTGGTGAGTCCTGAGAATAGTCTATGTTAATGTCTGTCCACTCAATTCAGTCTGTATATTTTGAAGTATCTAGATCATCTTTTTTGTGAGGACAGATTATCAATTATGGTTACACTCCAATATATGTATGCATTGCAGGGTTTATTGCACCCACCAGGATTTCCAGTCCCATGGATGTTTGGTCCATACGATTTGTCACGACCTTTGGACTGTCCTGCTTGTGGGAGTAGGTGGGGGCCCTGCATGCCACGCATAGTTGGACGATCAATCTTCTGTTTAGTACTTCAACATAGTGATTTCCTGGTAAGGATTCACTCGTGTCACATCAAGTAAATCTTATTGATTTACTGTCTAAATCTTATTGATTTAGTGTCATGTTTTCTTTCTTTTGCTGCAATTTTACGATGCAGGTTTTGCCATGTGACATTCATCACAGAATAAACCATTTGGTTTGCTCTACGATGGATATTTTTGCAGGTTTCACGTCTTATGTCGTGTCAGTAACGAAGGCACTGTCCATCACTTATATTACTGGAAAAAATTGGATCTGTCTGTTGTCTGAGTACAAGCTGAATCCCTATGATGAACTGCAGTTTGGTTTAACAAACACGCCACAATTAGTCCTTCTCGCATTTAAAATAAATGAAGAAAAAGGTTGGATCACGGTCACGGAGCCTACTCAAGTTAGAAAGTTGATCATAGCAGATCAGACACGATCGCCGCTGTCTCGCACATCGGTATCACCTTCAGCAACGGATCAAGCACCGGCAGTTGATCTAGCACTGACAGCGGCAATATCTCAGTTTGATCCAGCTGAGGATTGGCCACCGATCGTGTCAGCGGATCAGGCTAATCTACCGGAGGATCGGGCATCGACACCGGCACCGGCTCCGACACCGGCACCGGCTCTACAAGGATCACCATCTCTGGCAGTAGCAGCAGCACTACCATTCGCACCGGCACGGGCACCAGCAACAGCTTCGGCACCTGTACCAACACTTGCACTTGCATCTACTTCGGCCCGTGCAGTGGCAATGGAACCAGCAGTTGCACCGGCAACATACTGGGCTGCAGTTCGCACTTCATATACCAAAGTCCTTACAAAAACCGACATGTCCACCTTCTTGGTAAGCATTGGCCGCCCAAGTGCTTCGTTCTTTTTTCTTTCGATGTTGTTTCACATGATTCACTGTGTTGATCTAACTATTTGTGTATGTCTTCTTGTTTGCAAACAGAGAATTCCTAGAGCAACGAGGGAGTCGTTCAACAATCTGGGCGACCGCGGTGAAGTTTCTCTTACCATGCGCAGCCTTGGTGTGAATGAACCTGCTCAATATACCGTAAGTACAAAGGATGGTTGCATGATGATTGATGCTAAAGGATGGTCAAGGTTTAAATCTAAATGATATCTTGCAGTAGGGGATGATGTCAAAATCGAACTTTCTCGGCAAGGTGAGCTGGTCCAAATCAACTTTGAAATTCTTCAGTAGCAGCACGCAACTGTCAAACTGATCTATCCTCTGAGAGATTTTGATGTAATAATCTGGCATGGTGAAACAAGTGCCCTATGTGTATAAGTAGTACGACAGTATTATTTATCACATGGAATGTCGTTGATAGAATTGCAACTTCGATTGCTGGTTAGGAACTGTCGTTTGATTTCATTCTATCAACTGTCGTGCTTTACTCAATTTTGTGTATTCGCCTTGCGACCGCATCTAAAACCAGCGCCGTGCCGATTTCTTGCTGAGGTAGAACACATGGCCGCCCCCAAACATGCAGGCCCACCGGCCTGTGGCCCAAAGTCCAGAACCATGAGCCTGTCTGAGTATTATAATCTTATATGAATCCCCATAATGCCCATGCGTTGCACGTAACATCAAGATGCATTTGTATGAGTATTTTATCTTGTGAGAGAAAAGGATGAACGAGGGAAGGCCTTATTTGCAAATGTGGAGAGGTGTGTGGGTACCTTTTTGCAAAATTGCCATAGTTTCCTTCCTATCCGTCAGATATAAATCGGACGGCCTATATTGTAGGATGGCAGGCACACCATCATCACCAACTCGTCTATACTGTGTTAAAAAACACTGTTTTTTATAATTATATATGTTATATACATTCCCCTTGATTTTTCTTATGTATAAAGTTGTGATATAAAAGATTTTTATATTTCTTTACAGAGGGAGTATCTCTCTGTCAAAAATATATTTATGTGTAACTAGTTACTCCTGTCTTTCTACTTCCTTTTGCTGATATGTCGGGCATCTGGCAATGGGGTCCACGTGCCATATGCACCCAATTAGAGTGCACAACTGCACGGTAGACACACCCTGGTCGTAGCCCCGCAGTAATGCCCAATGAGCCGCCAAATCACAAAAAAACCCACCTTTCCAACTTTAACAGTAAGCTGGACGGACGAAGCGGCAATATTTCACCGGGCCTAAATCCCCTTCTCCCTCGTCTGCTTGTTCAGAGAAAACCCCCGCTCAGCGATTGCATAGGGTTTTCTCATGGAGAACCTGGTATGAATTCTTCATCCATCCCCGATAAATCCAAGTCCCTTGGTCGCGGGTAATCTTAGGATGGCAGCTGCCGCCGTTGATGCATTTTTCTTCCTACTGAATCTAGTGTGTTTCATTTGCAATGCCCAAAGTGCGAGGACACTACAGGTTTCTGCGCCCTCAGCGAGACGCCACACTTGTACCTTCTCATGCTAACACAGGATTTTAAAACGTGCATAGTATGTTCTTAGAATCCTCTTTTCTATCCGGGAGGGTGGGGTTTTTTCAACATGCTGTCGACTAATTTGGAAATTTGGATTGCTATATTTGGATAAAAGGTACTAGTACCATGGTCAACACTAATGTGAATGAGGAAATTATTTCTAGATTTGGAAAGGGAATACATTGTGTTCCCATATTATTTTTCCTGCAGTGCATTCCTTGCTCTGCCAGAACACATGTACTCAAGATGCTCGGCCTTGCCATAACTGAATACACCAGTTTAATGGTCACAGTGAAGACAAGCCATGGATATAAGTTCCGAGTTGGGTTCATGAACCAAGAAGATCACTGCTTTTTTATGGCCGAACTTGGATAAACTTTCTCAAGTGTTACAGACTGAAAGTTGATGCACGAATGTTGATGGAAATAGCAGAACCTGGTCTCATCTTCACTGCAATCTTCCACCCCGAAGTCGTTCCAATTGTTCATCCATGTTAGTTTTGTATCTGGTTCTTTCTTGTTGCCTCGATTACTTCTTAATCCACCTATTTTGTCTAACTAATCACAATTTAACTTTAGAAGTAGCAATGAATCTCTCATGAAGATGCTACTTCTAACTAATATTTTCTTATAATTGGTGGCACGTATAGGTTTTTTCAGAGTTAAGCAGGCTACTCGATTGTCATTCTATAAGAACTCGGCTGTTACTGATGGCACTGAAGTTGACTGGGACGACATCCACAAGTTCCTACACTTTATTGATCGTCTTGAGGTCCTTGTGGGGCGTTTCAATGGTGAAAGGCCACGTGGGATATGTGTGCCACTGGTGTACTCGTTGAACAGGTCCAACTGCGTCGAGAAACTTATGGTACGAGCTATTTTCTGTTATATATATGGTGTTCATAAACTCTTGCTTATACACAGTTTTACAGTTGTGATCTTCTTGAAACAGAAACTGCCCAGTTCTATTGTTCCTATACAGATGCCTGACCATGGTCGAGTCAGACTTGCGCTTGGTAACAACATGACGTTTATGTCGACCTACTCCATTCCTCTTGGAGGTGAAAAGATACTTATTCATGGGTGGTCTCAAATAATGAAGGCCTGTCCATCTTGGAGAATAGGATAGAAGATTATGTTCCTACTTTTCCATGGCTCTAAAGCGAATATACTATTTATTGACCACATTGTGAGATGAAGCCGCCTTCAGAAGGTTGTGGATGCGCAGGGTGGCGCCTGGGCCTTGTCCTGGGGCTTGGCGGCCTCACCCTTGGTTAACTGTAGGCAAAGTACCACTGTTCGAGGCGTGTTTTGTACGGTTGAACCCGTATAAGTACTCATACTGCTTTCAGCTATGGTTGTTAAGTGCCCCTATTGGTTTCAGTTAAGGTTGTTAAGTACTCCTGCTGCTTTTACAATCTGTCGTGTTTCTTCAGTCTTGTCTTCCTCCAGCCGCCAAAACCAAACTATCGCTGGCGGGGCCGCCTACTTCCGCCTACCACGGCTGGCTGTGCCTCAGCGCACGCATCGCCACCCCACCATCTCCTAAATCATTAACATCGACGTTCGAGGCCTCGTCGTCGTCCTCTACGCGCTTTGGTGCGCTTGCCACGGCGCCGCCCTCTTGCGTTGTCAACATGGTCAACAAACAACAGGAATCGGCAGAGGATTGTACGTGGAGAGGATGACAGTAGGGGCCCATCATGTCCATGGCCGGACGCGAGGAAGCTCCTCTTTTTGTTATATATACTCCATTGTCAGCGTATGGAAAAAGAAAATGCTTCCTCCTAGTGGTTTTCTGACATCTGGGACCCACGACATTGTCAGCGTATATAGTCAATAGACAAGAGAACAACACCACAAGATCGGCTGACACCTGGGACGTAGCTGCTCGAGCAACATTTTTTGTCATTGTTGAGACGGAGCAGGGTTTCAACTGGGTTGTGGCCCGTCTAGCCCAGGCTTATATTTTATGTTCACCACATGACCAGCCCAACTATTTTTTTTTTCTTTGTGAAAATGAGCCCAGTTTATTTTTTGAAGAATACCCAATCCAGGCCTACTTATCGTCATAGAAGTGTCATAAGCATGACAGAAAAAATCGTTCGGCCCAAAATGTCACGGATGTGTCTTTTTGGTAGTGTACTATTGATTACATCATGTAGTTGATTACTATATGGTTTATTTGGTGGAAGATTATATGTTCAGATCCATTATGCTATTTAATACCCCTCTAGAGCATGTTTATCATTTGTGAGTAGTTACTTTTGTTCTTGAGGTCATGGGAGAAATCATGTTGCAAGTAATCATGTGAACTTGATATGTGTTTGATATTTTGATAGTATGTATGTTGTTATTCCCTTAGTGGTGTCATGTGAACGTCGACTACATGACACTTCACCATATTTGGTCCTAAGGGAATGCATTGTGGAGTAGCAATTAGATGATGGGTTGCGAGAGTGACATAAGCTTAAACCCCAGTTTATGCGCTATTCCATAAGGGACCGATTGGATCCTAAAGTTTAATGCTATGGTTAGAATTCATTCTTAATACTTTTCTCGTAGTTGCGGATGCTTGCGGGAGGGTTAATCATAACTAGGAGGTTTGTTCAAGTAAGAACAACACCTAAGCACCGGTCCACCCACATATCAAATTATCAAAGTAGTGAACACAAATCGAACCAACATAATGAAAGTGACTAGATGAAATTCCCGTGTACCCTCAAGAATTCTTTGCTTATCATAAGAGACCATTTTGGCCTGTCCTTTGCCTCAAAAGTAATGGGGTACCTTGCTGCACTTTTGTTACTATTATCGCGTTACAAATTATCTTGCTATGAAACTACTCCGCTACTTACAATTTCAGCACTTGCGGACAATACCTTACCGAAAACTACTTGTCATTTCCTTCTGCTCCTCGTTGGGTTCGACACTCTTACTTATCGAAAAGAGCTACAATTGATCCCCTATACTTGTGGGTCATCACGGGGCATGTTATGATGTGATATGGTCAAGACATGATGTGATATACGTTATTGTATGAGATGATCATGTTTTGTAAAAGTTATCGGCAACTGACAGGAGCCTTATGGTTGTTGCTTTATTGTCTGAAATGCAATCACCATGTAATTGCTTTACTTTATCACTAAGCGGTAGCGATAGTCGTAGAAGAAATAGTTGGCGAGATGACAACGATGCTACGATGGAGATCAAGGTGTCAAGCCGGTGACGATGGAGATCATGACGGTGCTTTGGAGACGGAGATCAAAGGCACAAGATGATGATGGCCATATCATGTCACATATTTTGATTGCACGTGATGTTTATCTTTTATGCATCTTATTTTGCTTAGTTCGGCGGTAGCATTATAAGATGTTCCCTCACTAAAATTTCAAGGTATAAGTGTTCTCCCTAAGTATGCACCGTTGCGACAGTTCGTCGTGCCGAGACACCACGTGATGATCGGGTGTGATAAGCTCTACGTTCACATACAATGGGTGAAAGACAGTTTTGCACATGCGGAATACTCGGGTTAAACTTGACGTGCCTAGCATGTACAGACATGGCCTCGGAACACTGGAGACCAAAAGGTCGAACATGAATCATATAGTAGATATGATCAACATAGAGATGTTCACCATTGAAAACTACTCCATCTCGTGTGATGATCGGACATGGTTTAGTTGGTATGGATCACGTGATCATTTAGATGACTCGAGGGATGTCTATCTAAGTGGGAGTTCTTAAGTAATATGATTAATTGAACTTAATTTAGCATGAACTTAGTCCTGATAATATTTACATATCTATGTTGTAGATCAATAGCTCGCATTGTAGCTCCCCTATGTTTTTGATATGTTTCTAGAGAAAACTAAGTTGAAAGATGATAGTAGAAATGATGCGGACTGGGTCTGTGATCTGAGGATTATCCTCGTTGCTGCACAGAAGAATTATGTCCTTGATGCACCGCTAGGTGTCAGACCTATTGTAGGAGCAGATGTAGACATTATGAACATTTGACAAGCTCGGTATGATGACTACTTGATAGTTTAGTGCACCATGCTTTACGGCTTAGAACCAGGACTTCAAAAACATTTTGAACGCCACAGAGCATATAAGATGTTCCAAGAGTTGAAATTGGTATTTCAGACTCATGCCCATGTCGAGAGGTATGAGACCTCTGACAAATAGTTTGCCTACAAGATGGAGGAGAATGGCTCAGCCAGTGAGCTTGTACTCAAAATGTCTGGGTAGTATAATCGCTTGAATCAAGTGGGAGTTAATCTTCCAGATAAGATAGTGATTGTCAGAGTTCTCTAGTCACTATCACCAAGCTACTAGAACTTCTTGATGAACTATAATATGCAAGGGATGACAAAAACGATTCCCAAGCTCTTCGCGATGCTGAAATTGGCGAAGGTAGAAATCAAGAAAAAAACATCAAGTGTTGATGGTTGACAAGACCACTAGTTTCAAGAAAAAGGGCAAAGGAAAAGAAAGGTAACTTCAAGAAGAATGACAAGCAAGTTGTCACTCCCGTGAAGAATCCCAAAGCTAGACCTAAGCCTGAAACTGAGTACTTCTACTACAAAGGGAATGGTCACTGGAAGCGGAACTACCCCAAATACTTGGCGGATAAGAAGGATGGCGAAGTGAACAAAAGTATATTTGATATACATGTTATTGATGTGTAATTTACTAGTGTTCATAGTAACCCTAGGGTATTTGATACCGGTTGAGTTGCTATGATTAGTAATTCAAAACAAGAGTTGCAAAATGAACAGAGACTAGTTAAGGGTGAGGCGATGATGTGTATTGGAAGTAATTCCACGGTTGATAAAATCACCATCGCACACTTCCTCTACCTTCGGGATTAGTGTTGGACCTAAATAAATGTTATTTGGTGTTTGCGTTGAGCATGAATATGATTGGATCATGTTTATTGCGATACAGTTATTCATTTAAGTCAGAGAATAATTGTTGTTCTGTTTACATGAATAAAACCTTCTATGGTCATACACCCAATGTAAATGGTTTATTGAATCTCGATCATAGTGATACACATATTCATAATATTGATGCCAAAAGATGCAAAGTTGATAATGATAGTGCAACATATTTGTGGCACTCCATTTAGGTCATATTGGTGTAAAGCGCATGAAGAAACTCCATGCAGACGGGCTTTTGGAATCACTTGATTATGAATCATTTGATACTTGCGAACCATGCCTCATGGGCGAGATGACTAAAACTCCGTTCGCCAAAACAATGGAGTGAGCCAATGACTTATTGGAAATAATGCATACCGATGTATGCGGTCCAATGAGTGTTGAGGCACGCGGCGGGTATCATTATTTTCTAACCTTCACATATGATTTGAGCAGATATGGGTATATCTACTTGATGAAACACAAGTCTGAAACATTTGAAAAGTTCAAAGAATTTCAGAGTGGAGTGGAGAATCGTCGTAACAAGAAAATAAAGTTTATACGATCTGATTGCGGAGGCGAATATTTGTGTTACGAGTTTGGCCTTCATTTAAAACAATGTGGAATAGTTTCACAACTCACGCCACCTGGAACACCACAGCGTTATGGTGTGTCCAAACATCGTAACAGTACTTTGTTAGATATTGTGCGATCTACGATGTCTCTTACCGATTTACCACTATCATTTTGGGGTTATGCATTAGAGACAACTGCATTCACGTAAAACAGGGCACCGTCTAAATCCGTTGAGACGACACCGTATGAACTATGGTTTGGCAAGAAACCAAAGCTGTCGTTTCTTAAAGTTTGGGGTTGCGATGCTTATGTGAAAAAGTTTCAAACTGATAAGCTCAAACCCTAATCGGAGAAGTGCGTCTTCATAGGATACCCAAAAGAAACTGTTGGGTACACCTTCTACCACAGATCCGAAGGCAAGATCTTTGTTGCTAAGAATGGATACTTTCTAGAGAAGGAGTTTCTCTAGAAAGAAGTGAGTGGGAGTAAAGTAGAACTTGATGAGGTAATTGTACCTTCTCTCGAATTGGAAAGTAACTCATCAGAGAAATCTGTTCTCGTGATGCCTACACCAACTAGAGAGGAAGCTAATGATGATGATCATGAAACTTTAGATCAAGTTACTACTGGACCTCGTAGGTCGAACAGATCACGTTCCACACCAGAGTGGTACGGTAATCCTGTTCTGGAAGTCATGTTACTAGACCATGACAAACCTGTGAACTATGAAGAAGCTATGATGAGCCCAGATTCCGATAAATGGCTTGAGGCCATGAAATCTCAGATAGGATCCATGTATGAGAACAAAGTGTGGACTTTGGTGGACTTGCCCAATGATCGGCAAGCCATTGAGAATAAATGGATCTCCAAGAGGAAGGCGGACGCTCATGGTAGTGTTACTATCTACAAAGCTCGACTTGTCGCAAAAGGTTTTCGACAAGTTCTAGGTGTTGACTGCGATGAGATTTTCTCACTCGTAGTGGTGCTTAAGTCTGACCGAATCATGTTAGCAATTGCCACATTTTATGAAATTTTGCAAACGGATGTCAAAACTGCATTCCTTGATGGATTTCTTAAAAAGGAATTGTATATGATGCAACCAGAAAGTTTTGTCGATCCTAAAGGAGCTAACAAAGTGTGCAAACTCCAGCGATCCATTTATGGACTGGTGCAAGCATCTCGGAGTTGGACTATACGCTTTGATAGTGTGATCAAAGCATATGGTTTTATACAGACTTTCGGAGAAGCATGTATTTACAAGAAAGTGAGTGGGAGCTCTGTAGCATTTCTAATATTATATGTGGATGACATATTGTTGATTGGAATGATATAGAATTTCTGGATAGCATAAAAGGATACTTGAATAAGAGTTTTTAATGAAAGACCTCGGTGAAGCTACTTATATATTGGGCATCAAGATCTATAGGGATAGATCGAGACACTTAATAGGACTTTCACAAAGCACATGCCTTGACAAGATTTTGAAAAAATTCAAAATGGATCAGTAAGGAGTCCTTGCCTATATTGTAAGGTGTGAAGTTGAGTAAGACACAAAACCCGACCACGACAGAAAATAGAGAGAGAATGAAAGTCATTCCCTATGTCTCAACCATAGGTTCTATAAAGTATGATATGCTGTGAACCAAACCTATTGTGTACCTTTCCATGACTTCCACAAGGGGATATGATAGTGATCTAGGAGTGGATCACTGGACAAGGTCAAGGTTATCCTTAGTTGCCTAAAAGGACTAAGGAAATATTTCTCCGTTATGGAGGTGATAAAGAGTTCGTCATAAAGAGTTATGTCAATGCAAGATTTTACACCGATCTGGATGACTCTGAGTCTCAATCTGGATACATATTGAAAGTGGGAGCAATTAGCTATAGTAGCTCCATGCAGAGCATTGTAGACATAATTTTTTTGTAAAATACATACGGCTCTGAATGTGGCAGACCCGTTGACTAAACTTCTCTCACAAGAAAAACATGATCACACCTTAGTACTCTTTGGGTGTTAATCACATAGTGATGTGAACTAGATTATTAACTCTAGTAACCCTTTGGGTGTTAGTCACATGGCGATGTGAACTAATCACATAAAGATGTGAATTATTAGTATTAAATCACATGACCATGTGAACTAGATTATTGACTCTAGTGCAAGTGGGAGACTGTAGGAAATATGCCCTAGAGGCAATAATAAAGTTGTTATTTATATTTCCTTATATCATGATAAATGTTTATTATTCATGCTAGAACTACATTAACCGAAAAGTTGATACATGTGTGAATACATAGATAAAACACAATGTCCCTAGTATGCCTCTACTAGACTAGTGCTACCTCTTGAGCACTTCGTTGGTTTTCCCTTGAAGAGGAAAGGGTGATGCAGTAAAGTAGCGTAAGTATTTCCCTCATTTTTTTGAGAACCAAGGTATCAATCCAGTAGGAGACCACGCGCGAGTCACCTCGTACCTACACAAACAAATAAGAACCTCGCAACCAACGCGATAAAGGGGTTGTCAATCCCTTCTCGGCCACTTGTAAGAGTGAGATCTGATAGAGATAATAATAATAATAAGATAAATATTTTTGGTATTTTTATGATATAGATTGAAAGTAAAGATTGCAAAATAAAATAGATTGGAAACTTGTATGATGGAGAATAGACCCGGGGGCCATAGGTTTCACTAGTGGCTTCTCTCAAGATAGCATAAGTATTACAGTGGGTGAACAAATTACTGTCGAGCAGTTGATACAAAAGTGAATAATTATGAGAATATCTAGGTATGATCATGTATATAGGCATCACGTCCTTGACAAGTAGACCGACTCCTGCCTGCATCTACTACTATTACTCCACACATCGACCGCTATCCAGCATGCATCTAGAGTATTAAGTTCATAAGAACAAAGTAACGCCTTAAGCAAGATGACATGATGTAGAGGGATAAAATCATGCAATATGGTGTAAACCCTATCTTTTTATCCTCGATGGCAACAATACAATATGTGTTGTTTCCCTTTCTGTCACTGGGATCGAGCACCGCAAGATTGAACCCAAAGCTAAGCACTTCTCCCATTGCAAGAAAGATCAATATAGTAGGCCAAACCAAACTGATAATTCGAAGAGACTTGCAAAGATAAACCAATCATACATAAAATAATTCAGAGAAGATTCAAACATTGTTCATAGATAAACTTGATCATAAACCCACAATTCATCGGATCTTGACAAACACACCGCAAAACAAGATTACATCGAATAGATCTCCAAGAGAATCAAGGAGAACTTTGTATTGAGATCCAGAGAGAGAAGAAGCCATCTAGCTACTAGCTATGGACCCAAAGGTCTGAGGTAAACTACTCACACATCATCGGAGGGGCCATGGAGTTGATGTAGAGGCCCTCCATGATCAATGCCCCCTCCGGCGGAGCTCCGGAAAAGGCCCCAAGATGGGATCTCTTGGGTACAGAAGGTTGTGACGGTGGAAATAGGGTTTTGTGGTGCTCCTGGATGTTTGCGGGGTATATGGATATATATATATAGAAGGAAGAAGTAGGTCGGTGGAGCAACGAGGGGCCCACGAGGGTGGAGGGCGCACCTAGGGGGTGGGCGCGCCCCCCTGCCTTGTGGCCTCCTAGATTGTTTCTTGACGTCCACTCCAAGTCTCCTGGATCACGTTTGTTCCAAAAATAACGCTCCCGAAGGTTTCATTCTATTTGGACTCCGTTTGATATTCCTTTTCTGCGAAACACTAGAATAGGCAAAAAACAGCAATTTGGGCTGGCCCTCCGGTTAATAGGTTAGTCCCAAAAATAATGTAAAAGCGTAAAATAAAGCTCGTTATCATCCAAAATAGATAATATAATAGCATGGAACAATCAAAAAATATAGATACGTTGGAGACGTATCAAGCATCCCCAAGCTTAATTCCTGCTCGTCCTCGAGTAGGTAAATGATAAAAACAGAATTTTTGATGTGGAATGCTTCCTAACATATTTCTCAATGTAATTTTTCTTTATTGTGGCATGAATTTTCAGATCCGAAAGATTCAAGATAAAAGTTTAATATTGACATAGAAATAATAATACTTGAAGCATACCAACTAAGCAATTATGTCTTCTGAAAATAACATGGCCAAAGAAAGTTATCCCTACAAAATCATATATTCTGGCTATGCTCCATCTTCACCACACAAAATATTCACATCATGCACAACCCCGATGACAAGCCAAGCAATTGTTTCATACTTTTGACATTCTCAAACTTTTTCAATTTTCACTCAATACATGAGCGTGAGCCATGGACATAGCACTATAGGTGGAATAGAATATGATGGTGGAGAAGACAAAAAGGAGAAGATAGTCTCACATCAACTAGGCGTATCAACGGGCTATGGAGATGCCCATCAATAGATATCAATGTGAGTGAGCAGAGATGGCCATGCAACGGATGCACTAGAGCTATAAGTATATGAAAGCTCATCAAAAGAAACTAAGTGGGTGTGCATCCAACTTGCTTGCTCACGAAGACCTAGGGCAATTTGAGGTAGCCCATCATTGGAATATACAAGCCAAGTTCTATAA
Source organism: Triticum urartu (assembly GCF_003073215.2). Classification (NCBI taxonomy): domain Eukaryota; kingdom Viridiplantae; phylum Streptophyta; class Magnoliopsida; order Poales; family Poaceae; genus Triticum; species Triticum urartu. The sequence continues at coordinate 539,783,018 of NC_053023.1, forward strand.
TGTAAAATTCCCACTAGTTTATGAAAGTGAAAACATAGGAGACTCTCTATCATGAAGATCATGGTGCTACTTTGAAGCACAAGTGTGGAAAAAGGATATTAACATTATCCCTTCTCTATTTTTCTCTCATTTTCTTTTTTTTATTTGGGCCTTCTTCCTTTTTTTCTTTTGGCCTCTTTTCTTTTTTTTCTTGTTTTATTTTTTGTCCGGAGTCTCATCCCGACTTGTGGGGGAATCATTGTCTCCATCATCCTTTCCTCACTGGGATAATGCTCTAATAATGATGATCATCACACTTCTTTTTGCTTACAACTCAATACTTAGAACAAAATATGACTCTATGTGAATGCCTCCGGCGGTGTACCGGGATATGCAATGAATCAAGAGTGACATGTACGAAAAAATTATGAATGGTGGCTTTGCCACAAATACGATGTCAACTACATGATCATGCCAAGCAATATGACAATGATGAAGCGTGTCATAGCAAATGGAATAGTTGAAAGTTGCATGGCAATATATCTCGGAATGGCTATGGAAATGCCATAATAGGTAGGTATGGTGGCTGTTTTGAGGAAGGTATATGGTGGGTTTATGGTACCTGCGAAAGTTGCGCGGTACTAGAGAGGCTAGCAATGGTGGAAGGGTGAGGGTGCGTATAATACGTGGACTCAACATTAGTCCTAAAGAACTCACATACTTATTGCAAAAATCTATTACTTATCAAAACAAAGTACTACGCGCATGCTCCTACGGGGATAGATTGGTAGGAAAAGACCATCACTCGTCCCCGACCGCCACTCATAAGGAAGGTAATCAATAAATAAATCATGCTCCGACTTCATCACATAACGGTTCACCATACGTGCATGCTACAGAAATCACAAACTTCAACACAAGTATTTCTCAAATTCACAACTACTCAACTAGCATGACTCTAATATCACCATCTCCATATCTCAAAACAATCATCAAGTATCAAACTTCTCTTAGTATTCAATGCACTTATCTGAAAGTTTTTATTATGCCTAAAAGAAAATTGTCATGCTGTTCTAAAGGACTCTCAAAATAAATATAAGTGAAGCATGAGAGATCAATTATTTCTATAAAATAGAACCACCGCCGTGCTCTAAAAGATATAAGTGAAGTACTAGAGCAAAAACTATATAGCTCAAAAGATATAAGTGAAGTACATAGAGTATTCTAATAAATTCCAACTTATGTGTGTCTCTCTCAAAAGGTGTGTACAGCAAGGATGATTGTGGTAAACTAAAAATAAAAGACTCAAATCATACGAGACACTCCAAGCAAAACACATATCATGTGGCGAATAAAAATATAGCTCCAAGTAAAGTTACCGATGAACGAAGACAAAAGAGGGGATGCCTTCCGGGGCATCCCCAAGCTTAGGCTTTTTGGTGTCCTTGGATTTACCTTGGGGTGCCTTGGGCATCCCCGAGCTTAGGATCTTGCCACTCCTTGTTCCATAATCCATCAAATCTTTACCCAAAACTTGAAAACTTCACAACACAATACTTAACAAGAAAATCTCGTGAGCTCCATTAGCGAAAGAAAACAAAACACCACTTCAAGGTACTGTAATGAACTCATTATTTATTTATATTGGTGTTAAACCTACTGTATTCCAACTTCTCTATGGTTTATAAACAATTTTACTAGCCATAGATTCATCAAAATATGCAAACAACACACGAAAAACAGAATCTGTCAAAAACAGAACAGTCTGTAGTAATCTGTAACTAACGCAAACTTCTGGAATACCAAAAATTCTAAAATAAATTTCTGGACGTGAGGTATTTATATATTAATCATATTAAAAAATAATTAACTAAATAGAACTCTCCAATAAAAAATGGCACCAATTCTCGTGAGCGCTAAAGTTTCTGTTTTTTACAGCAAGATCAAAAAGACTTTCCCCAAGTCTTCGCAACGGTTCTACTTGGCACAAACACTAATTAAACAAAAAAAACACAACCAAAACAGAGGCTAGATAAATTATTTATTACTATACAGGAGCAAAAAGGAAGGAATAAAAATAAAATTGGGTTGCCTCCCAACAAGCGCTATCGTTTAACGCCCCTAGCTAGGCATAAAAGCGAAGATAGATCTAGGTATTGCCATCTTTAGTAGGAAATTCTTCAATAAGACACCTATAACTCTTAGGAGTTTCTTTCTCTTTATTAATTATCAAACTCCTAGGCACGAAATCAAGAAAATCATTTGTAGCAAAATGTTCCTTAAGGATAGTGAGAAAGTTGGGGTGAACACTTATGGATTTGAGATCCGCACTTCCCTTACTAGAGGTTTCACCCTTATTTTTAGGAGCATACATCAATTTGGCAATCTTAGCGTTAGGAGTAGTATTTTTCACAAAAGAAAAGGCAGACCCTATATTGGTAATAATATCCTCAATTTTATCAATTCCAGTGGAATCTTGATCTATCTTTTCATTAACCATAGGTTCCTTTTCTTTAAAAAATTTAAGAGCAACTCCTACCTTAGATCCGTATTGGGTAATTTCGTTATGGATCTTTATATCCAAATTTTCAATCAACTCTACGGTGGCAACTTTATTTTCAATAATTTCAAGCCATTGCATCACGTGTTCCAAAGTTAAAATAGTTCCATTAACCAAAAGAGGTGGTGGGCCAAACAAATCTATCATAGCATTATAAGAATCAAAAGTATGGCTACTCAAGAAATTTCCTCCGGTAATGGTATCAAGAATATATCTATTCCAAGGAGTGATGCCTATATAAAAATTGCGAAGAAGAACGGAAGTAGATTGCTTCCTAATAGATCTATTTTGTGCATTGCAAATTCTAAACCAAGCATCTTTTAGATTTTCTCCCTCCCTTTGTTTAAAATTAAGGAGCTCATTCTCGGGAGATAAAGGAGTAGATAAAGGACTAGCCATAACGACGAAGCAAGCAGAAGAAAGGGCGAATGAAAAAGAGGGCGAATAAAATGGCAAGGGTGACGTGGGGGAGAGGAAAACGAGAGGCAAATGGCAAATTATGTAATGCGAAGGATAAGAGTTGTGATGGGTACTTGGTATGTCTTGACTTGGTGTAGATCTCCCCGGCAACAGTGCCAGAAATCCATCTTACTACCTCTTGAGCACTGCGTTGGTTTTCCCTTGAAGAGGAAAGGGTGATGCAGTAAAGCAGCATAAGTATTTCCCTCAGTTTTTGAGAACCAAGGTATCAATCCAGTAGGAGACCACACGCGAGTCACCTCGTACCTACACAAACAAATAAGAACCTCACAACAAACGCGATAAAGGGGTTGTCAATCCCTTCTCGGCCACTTGCAAGAGTGAGATCTGATAGAGATAATAATAAGATATTTTTGGTATTTTTATGATATAGATTGAAAGTAAAGATTGCAAAATAAAATAGATTGGAAACTTGTATGATGAATAGACCCGGGGGCCATAGGTTTCACTAGTGGCTTCTCTCAAGATAGCATAAGTATTACGGTGGGTAAATAAATTATTGTCGAGCAATTGATAGAAAAGTGAATAATTATGAGAATATCTAGGTATGATCATGTATATAGGCATCACGTCCGTGACAAGTAGACCGACTCCTGTCTGCATCTACTACTATTACTTCACACATCGACCGCTATCCAGCATGCATCTAGAGTATCAAGTTCATACGAATAGAGTAACGCCTTAAGCAAGATGACATGATGTAGAGGGATAAACTCATGCAATATGATGTAAACCCCATCTTTTTATCCTTGATGGCAACAATACAATACGTGTCGTTTCCCTTTCTGTCACTGGGATCAAGCACCGCAAGATTGAACCCAAAGCTAAGCACGTCTCCCATTGCAAGAAAGATCAATCTAGTAGGCCAAACCAAACTGATAATTCGAAGAGACTTGCAAAGATAAACCAATCATACATAAAAGAATTCAGAGAAGATTCAAATATTGTTCATAGATAAACTTGATCATAAACCCACAATTCATAGGATCTCGACAAACACACCGCAAAAGAAGATTACATCGAATAGATCTCCAAGAGAATCGAGGAGAACTTTTTATTGAGATCCAGAGAGAGAGAAGAAGCCATCTAGCTACTAGCTATGGACCCAAAGGTCTGAGGTAAACTACTCACACATCATCGGAGGGGCCATGGAGTTGATGTAGAGGCCCTCCATGATCAATGCCCCCTCCGGCGGAGCTCCGGAAAAGGCCCCAAGATGGGATCTCTTGGGT